>NC_089595.1:4926446-5177418 GCF_019320115.1 Miscanthus floridulus
CTTCAAGCAAATGTAGCCTTAATTATGAGCTGTAGCCATTAGTTTCGAAGACATCTACAAGAATTTGTTTATTTGCTTTAAGCCAATATCACTAGCATGTAGCCAGGCAGGTCATGGCCCATATATATATATATATATATATTACTTTCAGGAGTAGTTACTCCCATGTTTATATCTTTAGATTTAGCGCGTCTATAGCCCGACGAAGTGTATGTAGGCGGAGTATATGATCATACTAAATCATCTAGGGTAGTATGTATGTAAGTATGCAAGTATACATATAGTATATGGTTATACTTTTTTTATATACTACTGTAGTGGTATTTTAGTAATATATTAAAAAGTATGGGCTCTTTTGAAAAAAAAATCGCGTACTAAGATTTCAAGTATCTAAACATACTGAAACTGATAAATTAGTATGCACACATATACACACGTGGTTTATTGAAGATGGAAGTAACTACTCTCGGGAGTAGGAAAAATGCACCTATATATATATATAGATAGATAGAGAGAGAGAAGTAAGGGATCTGCTATGAAATACTCCCTCCGTTCCTTAATATAAGCCATATAGATTTCTAAAGAAAATTTCAAAATATAGGTACGTATCAGCTCCCACGCCGATTAGTTTGGAAACCTTTCCACCGTACATAGCACATGCCCCAACTAATCCCTTAGATTTAGGAGGCAATCTGATTGGGAGAGAGAAGATGGTCTGATTTTTCTTTTTTTCCTCGGTCTCACATCCTTTCCCAAGCCGTGCGTTAATATTGGTGCTAAAAACTATATGGCTTATATTAAGGAACGGAGGGAGTATGAAATATAGCAGTTGTTTAGGTGACAGATTCCACCATCATATTTGATAAACATCTCTCATGGTGCACAGATCTTAGAGAAAGATCATGGAACCATATGTCGCCTGCACAGAAGAAGAATTTCAGGCGACTGATACACATAGGAAAGATTTTTTTTTTGAAAGGGGAGATTCTCCATTCCCATTCATTTTGAACGGAAATACTTGTCCAGGCCACGCAAATCTGCCCCCTAGTCGAACCCGGATCTCCGGGGTGCAACTTGGCAGCTCTAGCAAGTTGGTCTAGAGTCCGTTTCCTACACATAGGAAAGATGTAGAATTAAACACACAATTAGCACGTGTCCAACTACAATATGGAACAAAATTACACAACTAATTGAAATGTACGATGCATGATGCTGTCATTAAATCTCTGAGCTATAAATTGCTTTTAATTTGACCACACAAGATGTAAGTTCAGTTGCAACGCACGGACTTATTTTATAGTAAATGATAGTGCAATATATGATTAATATTGTATGGAAATTTGAGAGCGGATTGATGAGTAGACTTAACTGTTCTGGTCGCGTGTAGTAGCTGTTAGTATGGATATTATATTCAATATTCTTTTGTGCGTTATAAGATGGCAAACGACCGCGGTTTACAACACCTTTCTGTAGGAATCCTATCCCCTGTCGACAGCTATTGCTCGTTGCTACAGTGCAGCTGGATGCGCGGAAGGTGCTGTGGCAGAGCTATAACAGTCTTTGAGCCTGGGGAAATCAATCTAACTTGATTGTTTGATATAAAAATTGCATTTTGAATCGTCTTTACAATATAACTAAAATCAATCTTAAGGTGATACCATAGTAGCACCTGAGCATATGAATGACGTACATACAAAAGTTACAAGTACAAATTAGCGGATGCGTTTAATTTGTTTCCTATCGGTAATGTATAGAGACCAGCAGGGAAACTTATTAATTACAAAAATGAAAGGATTTCTGTGCTTGAAATCACGTGCTGACGGAGGGAAGCTTGGCCGCTTCTAGGAGACAGAGTTTCCTGCTTGACAACAAACACTACAATTTGGCCATATGTTTGTGCTTTGGGAAAACTATCATCAATACATTCTTGTTGATTAGCTGCACATGGTATCTGCTCCTCCGCACCAACACTTGTGGTTGCTGATATATAATATTTGTGTATGCTAGAAGCTATCCGCTTGACAAATTTGCTTCTACCTAACACTGACAGGGACGTGATCTGGCACAAATCTGCTCAATCTCACATAACTAAGGATAGAAAAGCAATACAGATTGTGGGGGCAGCTACACCAGTGATTGTACTAAGACTCTGGAGACCACTGGAATTTGTGACCCTGATGCCTCTCGTGGCTTACCACTAAGTATGCCGTCATCACGGCCGCAGCAGATGTTAGACAGCTACACCAACAATACTAACTGGGCCCCAATGATTCTGCACGCTCCGCCACTGTGTCATACATATCTCTACAACTAAAACATTCATAACTATTTCGTCCACGGCTGCGACACCAAACCCGCTCTCTCCCATACATCCCTGGTGCGACACCAAAGCCCCTCGCTCCCATGCATCCACCCGTGCGGACCGCTCCTCTGACGCCTCCGACGCGGATCGTCGCCGCCAACACCCGTCTTTGCCCCATCCAGCACGGCGCACCCACTCCCATGCCGCCGCCAGCCCCTGCACAACGGGCGCTACCACCGCGACGAAGGAGGCCCCGACGGGCGCTACCACCGCGACGAACGAGGCACTGGCGGGCGCTACCTCCGTGCCGGGTGAGGCTTCGGGCCCTGGCATGGCGGTGCCGAGGAGACGTGGCCGTCGGGCGAGGAGGCGCCGCCGCAGGGTAAGGAAGAGGGGCGACCGCCGGCGAGGAGGCACAACAGCCGGGCAAGGAAGAGAAGTAACCGCCGCCGAGGAGGTGGGCCGCCAGGTGAGGAGGCGTGGCCGTGGGCGAGGAGGTACGACCACGAGCGAAGAGGAGCGGGGAGATCCCAGTGTTGGTGGTGAACAGGGGCACATCCTCCCGTCACAGTTCAGATCCATGGATTGAACTGCCTCCTCGTGAAAAATCTATAGCGCTGAAAGCTTTGATCTTTTTTTTCTCTTTTGTTCCTGACGTAGAAGTGTATCTCTTGGTTGGATTTGTTGCTGTTTTATGATGAAACATGGCTTAATTGACTTGCCTTCTGGTATCTGCAATCAAACCTAGCATTGAATTGGCTAACCTCCATGTTGGTATTGATTGTTGTTGTCAAGTTAGTTGATTTGAGATGCGGATCAACATATTCATCATGTTGCTCTATAGCTACATTGTGATGGGGAACTCATGGTTGTTTGTGGATCAACATTGTGCTCTGCAACAGGAAGGTAACTGATAGATGAATGAGTCTCTCTCCTGTCGCCGTCTAGGTGTTTTGTGGCTTTGCTTCAGTGGGCATTGGTTTGAGTAATTTTCCCTTTGTTGTACCTTGTTGCCTGTAGTGGCAGATCACTGGAGGCATGATCCTGTTGGGCCTATCCTTGCACTTGTTCATTGTCGGGTTCATGCTGCTGCTACTGCTGCAGATCAACTTCATCTTTGGGCTGTAGACCAGGCGGTACAACCCTCTAATCCTTGTTGCCGCGTTGCGTCGATCAGGGGCGAAACCAACTCAAAACTAACCCTGGTGCACCCTCTATCAAATATAAAGGAATATGTACAATTTTAAAGGAAATACATGGAAATTTTGAGGTACATATTAGTAATTTTTCATTTTACCATGGCGCATGTGCACCAGGGAAAGCCAATGTGGCTTCGCCCCTGGCGTCGATGCTGTGAGCACCAGCAGGAGGAGGAGCAACCATCAGATGTTGCAGCTCGGATTAAGGAAGGTGCTAAAAACTGCATAGTGTTGTGAAATAAAAGGAGTACCTTCTAGCCCTGGTTGTTGTTAAAAAGTCTAGAGATTTGTTCTCAGTCATACAACATATATGCAGTTAACAAATTTAATACGCATGGAATTAAATGCATTTGTTACACTATGTGATGGCTAATGACCAAAACAAAAATTCACTGATCCAGTGTGTAGAGCAGCACAAAACAAGCATGTGAGGAGAGGTCTTAATCATGCTCAAGCGCTGACAATTCCCCTTAATTTCTTATTAAAGCATGTCAAGCCTACGTATCCTGGTTTCGAGTGAGGTCCAACTAGCTTGGATGGGGTGGTTGGGTGTGCATGTGTCCTCTTGGTGATGCAAAGTGGGGCAGCTTCCAGCAGAGCGCCAACTGGTGATGTCTAGGAGGTCTCCCCATAGGTAGAGGTGTCGCCTATGATGTTCTTGTGATCAATCCTCACCAGTCAGTTACCATATCCAGGGAGGTGCAACTCATCCCTAAGGGCCTAAGGTAAATATCTTTATCTGCAATTAGTCACATTGAACCATTCATAGTCTTTTCTGAGTATAACTACCTAACAGGCCTATTTATTTATGCTCGTAGAGAATTCCTGCTAGCTGTGTTTGGCAGGCAGGGAAGTTGGAGGATACTCCTAGGAAATCAAAGCATAGTATATTTGTCTTCCACAGAATGGAACGGGAGAGAAAACTTATTAATTGAATTCTTAGATGTCTTTTCAAAGGTATATTTTGTTCAACTCAACATAGTTTCAGTTTCTTTTCTTGGGAAACGTCAGCACACTTTTGGCTTGATATTTACATCAGGAAGAATTTAGAATCATTGCTGCTCGTGGTAAACCTGTTCTATTAGAAATTCTTGATTTATTTTTGTAGGTTTTTTAAGAACATAGCAGCTGCATTACATTATTTTTTCAGCTGAGTTCTTTTGTATTATCTTCATAAGGACATGATTTGCTAGACAGAGCGATCTAATCTAGAAAATGTAGTATGTTGGATTATTTGTTAGTTTTCTAACATGTATGTACTGTCCTTGAGCGTCCAAATTGCATAGGGGATTCACAGTAAACTCAAAACATTTCTGTTGGTCCATTTGGTAGTCACTACGGGATACTGATTAATTACCGAGTGTGATAAACACTCGGCAAATATGGACAAACACTCGGTAAAATTTTTACCGAGTGCCACACTCGGTAAACATGACTCGGTAAACAACGACTCGGTAAAGTTAGTTTACCGAGTGTCAACTAACGGGGCACTCGGAGAATAAATTTTACCGAGTGCTACGCCGGCACTCGGTAAACAACTACGACGTGACGGTCGTTAGTCCCCAAGCTTGCCGTTAATGGCGTCGTTTACCGAGTGTTAGACATAGCACTCGGTAAACAGATAACCATTTTCATGATTAAAACAATTCCGCAAATATTTTTTTCCTAATATAGTTTATCGAGTGTACCGGTAACACTCGGTAAACATGTAACTCATTTACCGAGTGTTCCACTCGGTAAAAAATGGCACATATATCCGAGTGGGGTCGTGGCACTCGGTAAAAAATGGCACACTCGGCAAAATTAACAGAATCAGAACCAATTTGGTTCTGTTCTCTGTTTTACCGAGTGTAACACTCGGTAAACATCACCATTACCGAGTGTTACACTCGGTAAAACTTGTCCACAGTATTTTTTTTTGTTTGTTTCAGTGCATATCCAGCCACAATTAACAACAATTATAACAGAATATCACAGTTACCAACAGATAGACAATATATATCACATATATGTCCACAAATGTCACATCCACTCATTATAACCAACATATAGCTACAACAAATGTCACAGGCACAATGCAAAGTCCACAAACACCATCAACATGTCCAAAGTCCACAAAGTTCAACCCACTTCTAAGTTCAACATACAAACAAGTGAAACATGGTCCTGTCACATGGTCGGAGCCCTACCAAGAAACGGAGACAAGTCCAAGTCTTGATCGTTGTTCGATCCAGCTGTAGAAGGTCCCTGGAATGAGGGAGCAAAAGAAAATAAACATATTTGTCAATTAATCATAAGGTAGTATGCCAAATTCAAATATTCCTTCGAAAGACCAGTTAACAGTGACATCAATATATAGGCATATAATAGATAACACATATCAAGTTAGTTGCTGTTTAGTTCTCCTCTATGTGCAAGATATCGTCACACATGGTCGAGTAGACTGAACATGAATTGGGCAAACACCTATGTACTCATGTAGAACCTAACATGATGCCTTTCAAGGTCTGAACAATATTACTAATAATCTAACTTATACATGTATGTATCCTACTCTCTTCTAGGTTCTAACATGATAGTGTTGACTGTAGCACAATCTGAACTGAAAAAGCCTTTCAAGATGAAGAGTGACTCACAGGAGTGCCATTGCGCGGAGGTGGAGGCACCAACGGTATCATCGGCGGCGGCGGAGGCTGGCCCATGCTCTGAGAAAAGCTGGCCATGTACTCGTACCAGGCCTTCTGCGACTGCTGGAAGGCCTCAAGATGGGCCTGCACTCGCGCCCTCTCCTGTGCCAACTCGGCCTGGTGCGATAGCTGGAGGGCCTGAAACTGGCTCTATGAGGCCTGCTGTGACTCCTGCAGGGCTTCAATCTGGGCCTACAATTATTTATCACATAGTTAGAATGCAAATAAAGAACGGGTAGAAAATGAATGGACAACGAATGCAACAGAACTAACCTAGAGTGCTACCACCTGGGGCTGTGAGCGTGGGCGTATGGCCGGGCTCGAACTCGTGCTCCGGGCTCTAATCTGGGCGAGTGTCTGAGTGTTGGCCGTGTCTATGGTGCTGTTGCCCATATAGTACCTCCCGTGTGGCTTACCTGGTCCCAACCTCATGACGATGTCACCCTCGAGGTCAATGGTGCTCGGATCAAATTCTGGCCCATGGATCTCTCTCGCCATCGCCGTGTACTCGCTGAGGCGACTGTGCACGCTCAGGTTACTGTATGCCTCGGGCGGGTCCTCCGGGTTGTAGACGAGGTTGGGGTCCTTTGCCTTGCCCTTGTGTGCCAAGGCATATGCCTTGAACGAGGCGCACTCCTGGCCGGGGTGGAACCGCGTCTGCAGGAAGAAGCACAACAATAAGATATTATGCATTCAGAAGTTAGCGTAGCAACAACGAAATGAAATCCGCGTACATATCTGGCTGCATATTCCTTGAGGGTAGTGGGCCCTTGTTTGTGCGAGGAACCCTGCATCATCGCACGGCAACATGAGCGTACGGCGTGATATTGCTCGTACTCCTCACTCAACCACGTGTCCACAATGGCCTCCCAGCAGTTGTCCATCCCCGCACACCAAGCAGGAGACACCTGCACGTACACGAGCACATGACAAATCATAAATCAATTTCAGTGCAATTAATCACAGACGATGTAATCTAATGTTTACCGTCAAGTATTGCTCCTTAGTCAGGGGCAGGTGCACTACCTGCGCTCTGGTGACTCTGTTTCCTCTGCGGGCATGGTAAATTCTTCTGCACATGAGCTTTGTCTCGTAGAAGAGGTCCTGCACTCGGTGAACACAGACTCTGTTCACCACGTCATCCGCGTCCTCCCTACATACTCCCTCCGCTAAGGTGTAGTAATCCTACAAGCAAATACAGTCAGTAATATACAATTAATGTGATGTTATTATCAGCATAGTGCGATGAACACGTACCCACAGCTCTTTCATCACCCGGTCGGCCTTGCTGTTATAACACCTGCTAGCTCGATCAGTCTGATCGCTGGCGGCGTGCCAGTGGGACCACTTCATGGCGGGCTGCACAACACCATCGATCCTCACCATCCCAGGGTAGTTTGCCCTGCACAGAAGACCCAGGATCCCGTTTACTCGGCGAGAGTGACTCCCTGGGATCACCATTTCCCAATCCCTGCACAAAGTTATTGAGATTGAATATTAGTTTCTGTTATAACTTAAAAACCTGTGAATTAGTGTTAACATGCAAAAATTACTTACTTAGTTCCGGATGGTCGAATCACTGGCCGTCTCTGTATGGGTAAGTCTAGGAGGCGCGACGACCCTCGTAGCCAAACCGTAGGCACCCCATTTTCCTCTGCCACCAAGTCGGCATCCTCCTCGCGCTCAACCCTGCTCGGAAGCATCCTCCCTCCGTGCCTCCTCCACCGCCTCCGCTATCTCCTCCCTGGTCTCCTCCTCCTCCTCATCCTCCTCCGTGGCCGCTACGAACTCGTGGTCGTCGTCCTGTGGACGAGGTGTCGGCTCTCGACGCCCTCGTCGTTGCCACCCTCCTCCTCCACCCTGGGCTCCTCCTCCATCCTGGGCTCCACCTCCCTAGGCACGCCCTCGTCGTCGTCCTCCTCCTCCTCCCTGGGCACGCCCTCCACCCTCAGTCTGTGCACGCCCTCCTCCTCCACCCTGGCTGGACCCCTCGCCACCAGCCAGTAAGGTCATAACCGACCTAAGCTTCCTGATTCCACCGCCCACCATCAATCACCTGCAACAAAAGGAATAAACTATCAGTACGCATATACAAAAGTAAATGTATCATACATGTATAAAAGAGATGCAAAATAAGTAAATGTATCATACATGTATAAAAGAGATGCAAAATAAGTAAATATATCATACATGTATAAAAGAGATGCAAAATAAGTAAATGTATCATACATGTATAAAATTGCCATAAGTACTACAGATCTTACATGTACTAGAAATAATCATCAAGATCATCGATAGGTGGGCCAAAAATCTCATCATCGCTATTGTCGACGTAATTATGATCGTCTCTCAAAGTCTCATCACTAGCGACACTGCCTGAATGGTGTTGCTCAAGTAATAACAAGTCCTTCGCGTTGTGAACCTCCTCTCCATCATCCCCGTCAACAATGATCGTATCATTGTCTACTTCCATTGCGAGATCTACATCTAAGACAATCTCAAAACTCCCTTCTAATCCTTCTTCTTGAAAGAACTCTCCGTCATATGTGTTTGCATCGATGTTATAATCATCATCGTTTGGGACGGGTACTTTACCATGCGGCGATACCTTGTACACAACATCATACGCCTTAAGACGGTCTTTGGTTTGGCACGGGTATGAGAGATAATAAACTTGCGTGGCCTGTTGGGCCACAATGTACACGTCGTCTCCTAACAAGACGGATGACTTTAGAACTTCGACTAACCCAAGCTCAGGGGTCTTTATCACTTCTTTGGGATCAAACCAATGGCATTTGAATATGACAGGATGAAGAGGTACACAACCAGGAAACTTGAGTTTGTATATTTCTTCAATTATTCCATAGTAGTCCAACCCATCTGTGCCTGGCGTGAAAACACCGGTATTTGTGGTTCTTCGATTCGGCCGACTCTGCTCATGCCGAGTTGTGTGAAGGCGATATCCATTGACATCGTACACAGAGAATGACTTGACCCTAAATTCAAATCCATTGGCAACTTGCCTCAACTCGGCACTCATAGACATGTCAGTTTTGGCCTGCTAGTTCAAGTAGGATGATTCGTTATATATTTGTCAAGTTGAGAGTTAAGTACAAACAACAAATGAAATTGAACAGTACCTCCTCCTTGAACCAACAAATAAAAGTGGGATTTCGTTCTCCCGCGCCATGTCTTAGAAGGGTTTCAACTTCCGCTTCGGTGGGTTCCCTCCGTGATGGACGATGGTAGAGGAGAACAAATTTGCTGTAACGGCCGTTAACAAGAGGGTTGGATGGGTGCATGCGAAATACTGACAAGAAAAGAAACAAGTTTGTGTAAAACTTACGCAATGTACGGGCCAACCTCTTCAAGGTTCCGCAACACATACAGCTGGATAGAGCGCCACTCTTCTAGGCTCAACATCTTCAAGGTAGGTTCACTTGCACTTCTGAGTTGCCCTCGGAAAAGGCTGAGGGTCGACTGATTGTCGGCAGCATTGTAACGAGGGGGTGGATTATGCACGTTAGGAAGGTTGTCGGCATAGTATCTTGTTGTGAAGTATGACACCTCCTCCACAATGGATGCCTCTGCACAGGAAGCTTCAATTTTGCATTTATTTTTGCATTTTGTTCTAAGAACCTTTAGGCATCGCTCAATTGGATAGCACCAACGGGCATACACAGGGCCCCCCATTTTTGCCTCATATGGTAGGTGCAAGAGCAAATGTTGCATCGGATTGAAGAAGCCGGGGGGAAAGATCTTCTCCAACTTGCAGAGCAACACCGGGGCCATTCTTTCCATTTCTTCAATCTCAGTCCGAGATATCTCCTTAGCACATAGCTTGCGGAAGAACATGCTCAACTCTGCCATCACTCGCCAGATGTGATCAGGGAAATAGCCACGAACCATCACCGGAAGAAGGCGCTCAATCCATATGTGGTAATCATGACTCTTCAGCCCTGTGATTCGCATGGTACTTAAGTTCACACCCCTCCTCCAATTCGCTGCATACCTGTCAGGGAACATCAACGATTGGAACCATTGAAGAACTTCTTTCTTTTGGGCCCTCGTTAGGACGAAGTCGGCCTTAGGCTTCTTCCATGACTTCCCGCGTAAGGGAGGCAACATGTTTAGCTTTGGTCTATCGCACAGCGTTGCTTGATCCAATCTAGCCTTGACATTGTCCTTTGACTTTTCCCAGTCCATGATTATGTGAAGGACCGCCTCGGCGAAATTCTTTTCAGTGTGCATTACATCAATGTTATGTGGAAGAAGGAGGTCCTTAAAGTAAGGAAGCTTCCACAAGCACGACTTGTGTGTCCAGGCATGCTCTTTTCCATATCCCACGAAGCCCCCCTTTTCATTGTCGACCACAAGACCATCTAACATCTCAAGAACCTGGGCACCTGTCATCATTTCCGGTGCAGAGTCTTCCACTGTGACACCTTTTCGAAAGTTCTTCTTGTCTCTCCTGAATGGGTGGTCAAGAGGGAGGAATTGTCGATGTTTGTCAAACGAAGAAAACTTGCCCCCCTTCTCCAACCGAAAGAACTCCACAGCTGACTTGCATATCGGGCATGGCATCTTCGTGTGAACACACCAGCCACAAAATAACCCATAAGCCAGGAAGTCATGCATGGAATAATGGTACCAAATATGCATTCTGAAGTTTGTCTTTGTGAATCGGTCGTATGTCACTACCCCTTCGTCCCATGCACGGACCAAATCGTCTATCAAAGGCTCCATGTACACACTCATATTAGCCCCCGGGTGTCCTGGAATTATAAGTGACAAGAAAATATTTTGCCGTTGAAAGGCGACGCCAGGTGGGAGGTTGAGAGGGATGACGAATACGAGCCAACATGTGTATGGTGAAGAACCCATTCCATAAGGATTGAACCCATCAGTTGCCAGTGCAATGCGTACATTACGAGCCTCATCAGCTTTGTCGGTATGCTTCCGATCGAAGCTTTTCCATGATTCACCATCGGACGGATGTATCATCTTGTCAGTGTATCGGCGTCCAGTTTTGTGCCACGTCATCTGTTTTGCGGATTCCTCGCTCATGAAAAGCCGTTGGATCCTCGGTATGAAAGGAAGGTACCTCAGGATCTTTGCGCCGACTTTTGTTTGCGTCTTCCGACCATCACCAGATTCTAACTCAATGTACCTAGATGCCTTACACTTCGGACAGTACTTATCGTCAGCATGTTCTCCCCTGAATAAGATGCATCCATTCGGACAAGCATGTATCTGCTCGTACGACATCTTGAGTGCACGAAGGATTTTATTTGACTCATACGTGTTCTTTGGCAGAACGTGATCATCCGGAAGTAGGGTGCCAACTACTGTCAACAGTTGATCGAAGGATTCTCTACTCCAGCTAAACTGGGACTTCACAGCCATTAGACGTGCAATGGCATCCAGTTTAGAAACATTGGTGCGCCCGTGAAGGGGTTGTTGTGCCGCATCCAACATGGCGTAAAACGCCTTTGCAGTTTGCTCTGGCTCCTGCTATGCACTTCCTTCATCGAAAGCCATGTCATGGTCATTTAACATTTCTGCCACCCCGGCTTCAGAATCAAACTCCTCGATCCGTTGTCTCACGACCTCTTCTCTCGCGCGATGGCGTTCACCATGCATGGTCCACCGGGTATAGTTCTCTACAAATCCATTGTTGACAAGATCTTTAGTCATCTCCTCATATGTTTTCATTGCCTTGTTCTTACACTTCCTACAGGGACACCAGGCATGTCGCTGTCCGTTTGCAAATGCCTTCGTCATGAAATCATTGGCCTTCTCAATCCATTCATTTGTGTATTGACCCCTCTTCTGATAGCCCGTGTACATCCACTGACGGTCATCCATCCTAACATATAGACGATATTGCAGTTTAGAGCAATAAAACTGGAAATAAGATCAATTCCTCCAGTAAAAATAAGAATACAACATCAACAGAGGATGTGGATTCCTGCAATATTGTGCAGATGTCAACTTTGCGAGGAAAACAAAAGCCAGTCTGAAACTCGCACATGCTTAACTCTATGGCATTGCTCAACGTTTTGTACTGGATGTTCAGCCAGAGGGCATGCACTTTGATTATGCTGTAATAACGCTGAATTTACTGGTCCTGATGCAATGCAATGGACTGGGGCTTTGTCCCTGGAACTCTAAAAAACTAGTAATATATATGTGGAATATCTATGTGTATCCTAACAACACCTTTCTATAGGTAAAGCTTTTGTTCATCACCTAAAGGTTTATGTTCCAATTAGTGCAGGAAAAATACAGTCTAACAAAGACAGGCAAACAGTTAAATCTTTTCTCCTTCTCTAGTGCCCCATCTCGATTGCGATAATAATGCAGATAATAAAGCAGCAACACTAGTAGCTAATCGACACACCACACCAGCACCTACCTACTTTCGCTAGGTGGTTTAGTAGTAGCAGTAGTATACAAATTTATTTACAAAGCTCCGTGCACGCTGGAACGTGATGGCACAGTACAGTAGCGTGTGTGTGTGTTTCGTTTAAGTTTCGGCCTCAAACGAACAAGCTGTTTAGCTCTAACTATATATATATATATATATAGTTGTCAAACTTGTCAAGGTTTCAAGTTAGAAGAAAAAATGGCAGTAGATAAGGGCAGCCTTTTCTTGTTGCGAATTGTGCTCATCGTATCCTTAATTTGACTGCTCTGTACAAGCCGTAAGTACTACTGCTATACTACTAGTAGTGCTTGCAAGCTTCAGGTTAATTGAGCTTAGGCCTCTCCGGATGTGATGAGCTGAATAATTAATTAACTGGCCTCAGTGAGTGATGCCGCTGGCACCAGAAAGAAAGCTGGCATTATTGTACTGTCATAGATTTTTTGTGCATAGCCATTCCCAACTCGTTCGTGCTTTTGGATTATTGGAGCAAATGGATTTCAGTATGAATCTTTTAGAAGGTGGTCTTCCAAAGTTTTCAAAAAATTTAACGTATCTTGACCTATCAAGAAACAATATATCAGGGCCACTACCACTTGATTTTGGAGCTACGGCATTAGAATCACTTCTTCTCTTCAAAAATTCGTTGTCTGGTACAATTCCAAATTCCTTTTGCAAATTGAAGTACTTACAATTTGTAGATCTATCAGGAAATCTGCTGCAAGGTCCATTTCCTAATTGCTGGGACAGTTCAGAAGAAGGGAACACATCTACCAGTAATGGGTCTTCAAGTTCCAACCCAAGCTTGCCGATGATTTCAGAAATCTTTATGCTCAACTTATATGACAACAGTCTTTCAGGACCATTCCCTCTTTTTCTCCAAAAATGCCAGCGCCTAATATTTCTTGATCTTGCATTTAATCAGTTTTCTGGGAGCTTACCGACATGGATAGGAGAGAAATTGTCGTCCTTAGCATTTCTGAGGTTACGTTCAAATATGTTCACTGGTGACATCCCTTTCGAGCTTAGCAAGATGAAAGATCTTCAGTTTTTAGACCTAGCTTCTAACAATTTCTCAGGGATGATCCCCACGTCACTTGTGAATTTGGAGGCCATGTCCCACATTCCTGCTGGCAATGGCTCACTTTCAGATGTCGTCTACTATGGATTGTCACTTTCAAATGTTGTCGTCTACTATGGATTGTCATTTTCTGGAGGGATGAGATTTGGGCCTAATGAGTTCATTCACATGAGCACGTTGTACAATGATAGTTTATCAGTTGTCACTAAAGGGCAGCAACTGGAATTTACAACTGGAATCAGGTTTATGGTAAATTTGGATCTGTCTTGCAACAGCTTAACAGGGCATATTCCTGAAGAAATTAGTGCACTTACTGCACTGACAAGCTTAAACCTTTCTTGGAATGATCTAAGCGGGACAATCCCAATGAATATCGGTGCCTTACAGTCGCTGGAATCTTTGGATCTATCACGTAATGGGCTTTCTGGAGAAATCCCTAAGAGCGTATCATCTCTAAGCGCACTCAGCCACTTGAATTTGTCTTACAACAATTTGTCAGGACAGGGGTGGGCAACAAGGCAGGTACCTGGCGTCGACGGGAGCAGGCAGGGGTCCCTTGTCGCCACCGGTGCGGCGGGAGCACGTACGGAAGGGGAGGCCGCGGTCAGGGGAGGGGAGAGAGTGCTCGCCGTCGCCGCTGCTGCTGGGGCCCACCCCACCCCACCTCGCGGGAACGGGAGCGAAGGAGGGAGCACGAGGCGGCGTCGGCGGAGGGGATCGTCGTCCGGTGCGCCGGTGCCGCTGTCTCTCTCTCCGTCCACCGGTGCGGCGGGAGCACGTACGGAAGGGGAGGCCGCGGTCAGGGGAGGGGAGAGAGTGCTCGCCGTCGCCGCCTGCTGCTGGGGCCCACCCCACCCCACCTCGCGGGAACGGGAGCGAAGGAGGGAGCACGGGGCGGCGTCGGCGGAGGGGATCGTCGTCCGGTGCGCCGGTGCCGCTGTCTCTCTCTCCGTCTCTCTCTCTCTCCGTCTCTCCGGTGGCAGCGGCTGTGGGGGACCGCCCGGTGGCGGCGGTGGTGGAGGGGAGGAGGCGGCCGCGGCGGTGGGGAGGCAGTGTGCGGTGTGTGTGTGAAAGTAGGAAACGATTTGAGGGAGAAACGGCTTGTTGAATGCTTCTGTTTACCGAGTGCCTAGATGTACGGCACTCGGTAAACTCAAGCACCGCAGCCCTGGTACATGTTTACCGAGTGCCCCGATCTACGGCACTCGGTAAACATAAGCATGGCAGCCCACTATGGTAGGCAGGTGGGCCGTGGCTAATCTTTACCGAGTGTTTGAGGTCACACTCGATAAAAGTATCCATTATTTCATGCAAAACAAAAAAGAAAAAATGCCAATTTAATCCTAAAATTCACCAAACTTTCACATGAACTATTTCATGTCATCTATTTACTATCTAAAAAATTCCAAGTTCAAATCATAATGTTGAATTTCACTCTTAATAGAAATCCTACTCGTCATTGTGAATGTTTAGCGTCTCTTTGGGAGATGTACCGGTTCGGCAGCGACAAATGTAAAAATACTTCCAAAACGTTATGAAATTTTTTCTATAACATAGATGTATGCTTCAATGGTAATTCTTCCAATCTTGTGATTTATCGAGTTCGATTTTAATTATTACAATTAAATTCACACGATATGTTCCTAATTTTCATAAAGAATGAAAATTTTGTGAAATATAGTAAATAAATTGAAATAAACACCATATTTTGGAATGGAGTACTAAATATCATATGTGGATAGAGGAAAAAGAATGAAGGGAAAAACAAGAAATTTGGTTGAATTTTACCGAGTGTTGGGCAAATACACTCGGTAAAAGATAGTGTTTACCGAGTGTATTGGCCCAACACTCGGTAAACTTTTCATGTTTGCCGAGTGTATGATCATAACACTCGGTAAACATGTCATGCCTTGACGCCGTTTGGGCATGGTTGCTATCCTAGTTGACGTGGCACGTCAATACCGAGTGACCATTTTTACCGAGTGCACCCCTTCGGTAAACTTGTAGTTTTACCGAGTGTCTGAATATACCGAGTGTGCTGACTCGGTAAAGCGGTTGACTACCGGGTGTTTATGTTTTCCGAGTGTTGGCACTCGGTAAGTACTTTTTTCCGAGTGCCCCGACTTTTGACACTCGGTAATTGTCGGGGCACTCGGTAACTACACAGTCTCCGGTAGTGAGTCAATACATATTTCCCAAGTTAATATTCATCTCTTAGTCTTGATTACAGCAAGGCACGAGGTAGCAACTGGATGCTAATGGTCTACAATCCAGACTGGTGATATGAATATATGGGCCATTTGTAATACAGAATATAACAAGTGAACTTTAGTGTGAATATTATATTATTTTTTGCGCCCTCTTATAGTTAGTCATTGTTATAAAAGAATATGATTAGCAGTAGATACTAAATATGAATTGTTGGATATGATGTTAACAAACTTTCAACTATATTTCAAAACCATTGACAGCCTTGATAAGAGCAGGTATACACCTGGAGCAGCGCAAATTTGAGCTCTGGCTCCAACTGACTACCGCTAATGGTTTGCCCTGATCTCTGCCCTGTTGTGTTGCTGCGCTTGTAGGCAGTGGGATCAAATAAATCAAAGCTTTTGCTTAACTTGTATATGCAGGTCATCCACTCTGTTTTCAGATCATTAAGTTTCTGCTATTCCGTGAAAAATATACGGCCTTTCTAATGTGAATTACTTACCCCGGTTTTGATTTAGTGATACATGTGTGCACAATATTACAAGGATTTAATGTCTTATTAACCGCTCTTGGGGACATCATGTAGTGGTATGTTTATTCCTTGATCCATGCTAGGAAAGAGACTCCAGGACTCAATGAAGAAGCTGATCCTTAGCCTCAACTATGCGTAGAAGGTTCTTTCAGCCCACCTAGCATCAATTTCATCATCTCCTTTGTTGTCATCTATGAAATTTCTATGTCCTGATCTAAGTTTGTGTTGGTACTTACTGGAGCCGGTGATCTTGTCCTATCGGTAGTGAGTGCTCTGAACACATGCTATACCTAGGTAAGGGGATTCAAGGGTACATCCTATGCTAAGAAGGTGGAGGTTGAGCCTAAGGTGAAGCAGCCATGCATACAATTCACTATCATCTTTGTTTGTTCAATCTGCTAATGCCAATAAGGTTTGTCATAGGTGGATTCCTGACTTGTAAAGTATCATACAACTATTTTGACCACACAAAATATTTTGATTACCCATGCCTTTAATCAAAATCATGATGCACACAAGACATTTCTTTTATATGTTATTAGTTGGAAAATACATAAGATTCTATAGATTTTGAAACCCGTAGCAACGCACGGGCACTTCCCTAGTATATTAATATATAAGGATATCTGCGCTCCACTAATGTAAGGTAGATCCATGTTCTCAGCTGCCTATACATGGCATCCCTATATATATGTATGTCTGCGCTTTAGAAAACAAATATATGACTCCAATTTTAGATCTGAAATCAGCTATTGCAGGCATTGCGATTTCATACTTGGTGGTAAGGAACGAGAGGCATCAGGGATCACATACTCCACATGTCTGTGGATTCTTGGTATGAGCACAGGTGTAGCTACCTCGTCGATCTGTGTAGCGTTCGTATCAGTTTATAGCGATGTGCCTGTGAGGAGATGTGTCTGAGATTATGCCCCCGTGACGTCCAAGGATATTTGTCCAAGTGGGCCTCTTGCATGAGGGTTATCAGCACGCAGCCGCAAGTAAAGGCTGGGGGTGGTTTTGTCAGATTACCGCCGGCACGGTTGTTGCCGGCGAACTCTCTCTCCCTCTCTCTTGCGCGCACAAACAGAGATGAACTCAGGGATTGGTGCTGCAAAAACTGGCAGCATTTTCTTATTTTGATTGAGGAATATAAAGGAGAAAAAGGCGCATAATGGATGAGAAAAAGGCGGCATGCTCGTGCTCACGATGCGCCATCCCGTGCCCCTGAAATCGCGCGTGACGGGCAACGTCACGTGCGCAGCTATCCTGACTGAAATAAACAGCTACGCTATCTGAACTAACTGAAGCTAGCTATTCACAATCCGGCAACAGACCTATCGGCTAACAGGTTTTAATTCTCAATAGTCAGAGCATGTGCTACCTTTTTTGCTACAACAGATACAAACACGGAGAAAAGTCAGTGAACATAAATATCCCATGAACAACCAGATAGCAGCATGGTGCATCTTAAATGAATGCAATGCCTGGATCTTCAATGGAAAGACGCCCTTCTTGGCCGCTTGGAAGCTTTCTTTCATAAATGAAGTTAAACTTCATTTACACAGGATCAGTCCAGTTTATCACCTGTCAGTTATGAATTGGCTTAACAGTTTATAGAGTTTTTTCTTTGCTTCTCTATGCTGCTCTTCAGCAGGTCTCTTCTTTAGTTAGCTCTTGGCTAACTGGTCTGTAAGTTTTCCTGTCCTGTACCTGTCTTTTTCCTTAATAAAATTGGTGCTGTGCTGGGGAGCTGTTGCTCCACAGTTTTTTTTTTCAAAAAAAACCTTGGCATGTGAAAATTGTCAGTCATGGGATGCTTGAGATAAGGTGTAAGGCATGTGAAATTTGTCAGCCCAAAAGGTACCATTGTGAAGGACCGTGGCCTATTCCCTGCAAACATTGCGACTCTCGTCTTCTTCCAATTCAATGATGAATGTGCCTAATTTTTTACCACGGTGCCTCACATACCCCGTGCTCCATTAGGTCAACCAAGTGTGCACTGGCTGACCTGACATAGACTTTGAAGCATTAACATGGTAAATTCGAATTGCCAGTTCATTTGGGACAGTGCTCTGCTTTCTAAAACAGAGAACTTATCTCATTTCTAAAACTTACCACTTATCTCTGGATGTTCTGGTCGATACGCTGTAAGACGTAACCTGCTGCTCTCCCTCTCTCTCACATGCGACGGCATTGGTGGCAAAGGTCAGCCCTGCTATCATTCCTAGACACTGTAGTGACATGGCAATAGGTCATGTCTGTAGTACTTTTGTACTAGAATTAGATAGGAGTAGTTGGGAGTTGGAGTACTTGCCAACTACCCTGGGACCTGGCAAGGTACAGCTAGAGTTGTATATATTCTATCCAAAGGCAATGGAAAACTTAGTTTAGCTTGCCACACTTGGAGCAGAGTTCGGCCAACGCTGGTGCTTGTGCTGTGTGTGTGCTCTGAGCTCACCCCCCCCCCCTCTTCAACCTCTAGCCGACCAGTTACCCCCTTTCTTCAACCTCTTGCCGACCAGTTCGAGTGTGTGGATAAGCTAGCTGCTTACGCGTGCAGGGATCCAGGGACCAACAAGTGGTATCAGAGCTGTGTTGAGTTGCATCGTTGCCGACTAATCACCGGCATTGCCTGGCGAGGATGGCTCTTCGGTGGGCACCAGAGGTGGTGATGCCATGGTTGCCCAGCCACAACAGGAGGTCATCGTGCGCACTGTGCGGGAGGTCAGCGGGAACAGCTAGCCAACCCTAACCCACACGAACTACGACGAGTGGACGGTGACCATGATGGTCAAGCTCAGAGCCCGACGGCTTTGGAAGACGATTGACCAGGGCACCTACGATGAAGATGATGAGTGCTCGGCGATGGAGGCTATCTAAGCCGTCGTGCCGTCGGAGTACCAGGAGCCGCTAGGGGTGAAGAAGACGGCCAAGGAGGCATGGGACGCCCTCGTCGCCATGTGCATCGGTTCCGACCACGCAAAGAAGACGAAGGCACAACAGCTACGGTGGGAGTACGACAACCTCAAGTTCCACAGCGGAGAGGCGGTCGAGGATTTCTCCCTCAGGCTGCAGTCCTTCGTCAGTCAATTGGTGGTCTACAGCGTCACCATCGACGAGGAGGAGGTTGTCTCCAAGTACCTACGCGTCGTGCCATCCAAGTACACCCAGATCGCTCTCTCCATCGAGCTGATGATAGACCTATCAACCTTCACCATCGAGGATCTGACTGTGCGCTTGCAGGCGGTGGACGACCGCACGGAGTCGATGATGGTGACGACGATGACAGACAGCAACAAGTTGCTACTGACCGAGGAGGAGTGGACTGCTCAGATGAACTAGAGGCGGTCTAGGGAAGGCTTTTCCAGCCACGGCAAGGCTCCATAGAAGAAGGAGGAGTAGGTCGACCCCAACGCCTGCCGACGCTATGGGAACACAGGCCACTGGTCAAAAGAGTGCCCAACCAAGAAGGAGAAGAAGGCTGAGGCTCACCTAGCACAGGTGGACGACGACGAGCCAACTCTCCTGCTGGCAACATTCTGCGCGCTGCACGATGTCGAGGCAGAGGAAAAAGCAGAGGAGGTGGTGGTTGCGAAGCAGGGGAAGGCATCTTAGGCCATCGACCTCTACGAGCCACGCGCCTAAGTCCATCTCGGATGGATGGGTGGCAAGATGGAGCAGAGGTGGTATCTGTTCTCAAGCGCTAGCAACCACATGGCCAGCTCCAAGGCGGCTTTATCTGAGCTCGATGGTGGCGTGACCGGGATGGTGCGGTTCAGCGATGGCTCGAAGGTGGAGATTCGAGGCCACGGCACCGTCATCTTCTGATGCCAGAACGGCGAGCACCGCGCGCTGACGGACGTTTACTACATCCCTCAGCTGCATTCAAGCATCGTCAGCATCGGGCAGCTGGATGAGCGTGGGTGCGAGGTGCTGATCAAGAGCGGCATCTTGAGGATTTGGGATCGAGAGAAATGACTTCTTGCCAAGGTAAAACGATCCCGAAATCGGTTGTATTTGCTCGACTTGAAGGTGGAGCAGCGGATCTATTTGGCGGCGTAGCACACGGAGGGCCATGGCTATGGCACGCCCGCTTCAGCCATCTCAGCTTTGATGCACTCGGTCGGCTGGAGAAGATGGTCCACAGGCTGCCCCACATCGAGCACGCAGGCGAGCTGTGTGACAGCTGCCTGGCCGAGAAGTAGAGGAGGCTGCCGTTCCCAAAGATGGCCAGGTATCATGCGACGGACGCCCTCGAGCTCATCCACGGTGACCTATGCGCGCCAATCACACCGGCCACGCATGGCAGGCGGCGGTATTTCCTTCTGCTCGTGTATAATTGCAGTCGCTACATGTGGCTGCAACTCCTGACGAGCAAGGACGAGGCGGCGGAAGCGATCAAGATGTTCCAAGCGAGGGTGGAGGCATAGTCTGGGAAGGAGCTGTGCATGCTGAGGACAGATCACGGCGGTGAATTCACTTCGGTGGAATTCGCTACGTACTGCGCAGATCAGGGGGAGTGGTGCGACACCACACCACGCCGTACTCGCCGCAGTAGAATGGCATGGTGCAGCGGTGAAACCTGACGGTGGTCGGCATGGCTCGATCCATGATGAAGGCCAAGAGCATGCCGGCAGAGTTCTGGGGTGAGGCAGTGACCACGACGGTGTTCATCCTTAACCGCGCACCCACAAAGGCCCTAAAGGGCGTGACACCATTCAAAGCTTGGTACGGGCGCAAGCCGAACGTGTCCTTCCTCAGGACGTTCGGCATGCCACATCAAGAAGACGAAGCCATTCCTCACCAAGCTAGAAGACAAGAGCACACCGATGGTGCTCCTGGGCTATGAGGAGGGCACCAAGGCATATCGGCTCTATGACCTGCATGGAGGCAAAGTGGTGGTCTCGTGAGATGTCGTGTTCGACGAGAAGGCGGCCTAGGACTGGGAGGGTCTGGGCACAAGGCAAGCTGGCGGCTTTAGCAGCACTTTCATCGTCGAGCACTTAGTCATCCATGGTGGTGGAGATGCTAGAGAAGAGGTGTCGACCACTCCAGCAGTGGAGCCGACCACTCTAGAGGAGGTGCCAAGCACTCTACAGTGGAACCGACCACTCCAAAAGAGGTGTCGAGCACTCTAACAGCGGAGCGTACCATTCCAGCAGCAGAACCAACCACTCCAGCAGTGGATCCGACCACTCCAGGAGTGGTGCCAAGCGCTCCAGCAGTGGAGCCGACCACTCCAAGAGTGGTGCCGAGCGGTCTAGTAGCGGTGCCGACCACTTAGTAGAATAGAGAGGCCGAGGACCACTGATCGAGTTCACCTCTCCTATGAGCGACATCAGCAAGTTCGTGGATGCCTTCGACAACAGCGAGGAGCTACGGTTCCATAGGATGGACAACATCATCAGCAATGCAAGGGCCTTAGGCCTGGCAAGGCAGCTGCTTGATGATCCAGAGCTGCTTCTCATCACTGCAGAAGAGCAGCCCACGTTCGCACTGCCCGAGCACGACGCCAATTGGCGACGGGCGATGCTGGAGGAGATGAAGGCGATCGAGTTGAACGAGACTTGGGAGCTCATCGATCCGCCTCCAGGATGCCATCCGATCGGGCTGAAGTGGGTATACAAGGTGAAGCAGGACAAGCATGATGCCATCATCAAGCACAAGGTGCGCCTTGTCACCCATGCTTCATCCAGCGTGAGGGCATTGATTTCTAGGAAGTCTTTTGTGCCGGTGGCCTTAGCAGCGGTGAAGGACTGGCGCGTCCACCACCTTGACATCAAATTGGCATTCCTCAATGGCGAGCTTGCGGAGACGGTCTTCGTCAAGCAAGCTCTGGGCTTCGCTGTCAAGGGAGCAGAACACAAGGTGCTCAGGCTACGAAAGGTGCTCTACGGGCTTCGGCAGGCCCTGCGGGCTTGGAACGCCAAGCTCGACGCCACGATGGGCGAGCTTGGGTTCACCCGTTGCGCAACAGAGCACGCGCTCTACACGCGACGATGGGGGAAGGAGGAGCTCATCGTCAGCGTATACATGGACGACTTGATCATCACCGGAGGGTGAGCAGAGGACATCGACGGCTTCAAGCGCGAGATGGTGGCTCGTTTTCAAATGAGCGTTCTCGGCACGCTCTCCTACTACCTCCGGCATCGAGGTGAAGAAGGAGAAGGACTCCATCTCCCTAGGCCAGCGCGCCTATGGAGATGGAGAAGCTACTGGAGCGCGGCGGCATGGCGGATTGCAAGCCAAGCACGAGTCCAATGGAGGAGAGGATCAAGCTATCGAAGCATAGAACCGCAGCGAAGGTGGACGCGACGCGCTACTGGAGCATCGTCGGCGGGCTACACTACCTGACGCATACTCGACCGAACATGGCATTCATGGTTGGGTACGTCAGTCGGTTCATGGAGGATCCTCGAGAGGACCACTGGACGGCGGTGAAGAGGCTGCTGCGGTACATCAAGGGGTCGCTGGATTTGGCAATCATCTTCCCCAAGCATGGCGGCAGAAGTGGGCTGTGGCTCACGGTCTTCACCGAGGCACCCACCAAGACTGACGAAGGTGAGCTAGAGCTCACGGTCTTCAGCGATGAAGAAATGGCGGGCGACATCGACGGACGGCGGAGCACCTCCGGTGTGCTCGTGTTCCTCGGGTTGGCTCTAATTTCTTGGCAGCCGCTGAAGCAAAAAATTGTGGCGCTGTCAACATGTGAGGTGGAGTATGTTGTAGCGGCCACAGAGGCGCGCCAAACGGTTTGGCTACGCCGGCTGCTGGGCTAGCTGACCGGCGTGTAAGCTCACCCACCAGCACTGATAGTGGACAACAAGCCAACCATCGCCCTCGCCAAGAACCCGGTCCTCCACGACCGGAGCAAGCACATCGACATAAAGTTCCACTTCCTCAAGGACTGCATTGATGGAGGGCAGATCGTCATCGAGTTCGTCGAAACTGGTCAGCAACTCACTGACATCCTCATCAAGTCACTCGGGCGTCTTTGGTTCATGGAACTGAGGAGGATGATTGGCATGGATGAGGTCAAGGCTTTGGGTTAGCAGCAGGATTAGGGAAAGAATTATAAGACGTAACCTACTGCTCTCCCTCTCTCTCACATGCGACAACAGTGGTGGCAAAGGTCAGCCCTGCTGTCATTGATAGACACCGTAGTGACATGGCAATAGGTCATGTCTGTAGTACTTTTGTACTACAATTAGATAGGAGTAGTTGGGAGTTGGAGTACTTGCCAACTGCCTTTGTACCTGGTAAGGTACAACTAGAGTTGTATATATTCTATCCAAAGACAATAGAAAACTTAGTTCAGTTTGCCACACTTGGAGCAGAGTTCGGCCAACACTGATGTTTGTGCTGTGTGTGTGCTCTGAGCTCACCCCCCCTCTTCAACCTCTAGCTGACTAGTTACCCCCTTTCTTGAACCTCTTGCCGACCAGTTCGAGTGTGTGGGTAAGCTAGCTGCTTACCGTGCAAGGATCCAGGGACCAACATACGCTACCAGTTGTCTTCTAGTGCGTTGAGACGCAGAAGCTATTTTATAGCCAGCATAACACATTAATGATGTACCCAAAACATTTCTGACATTTGTACATGTTCCATTTACTTTCATTTTTGAAATGAAACCGACAGATATATTAATTAATAATCAGAACCTAGACCGGCAAAGGAATAAAAGCACAAAAGTTTAATTAATGTGTGGGAGTAAGTCTCTCAACCCTTTTTGACACCGGAGAAAGTACCTTCTGCTATCATGTGTTGCTATTTCAATAACCCAACAACCTTGACATTACTTTTGAAAAAATCTGTAGAACATTTAAAAAGTTTCCTTCATTTCCTGAACTATATTATCTGATGCTATTTTATTCAGGTTTTGCTGTATTTTGGGCGATTGGTGCATTTCCATGTTAGGAGGCAGCAGCTGGGGATAGGAATGGGAAGAACAGCAAGGGTAGTAATACAGGTATTGGGGATGCATGAACACAGAATCCCTGCCGTCCAATCATGCCGGGTGTCATGAGCCGGAAGTGATCTGGCTTGACTGACAGGTCATAAGCCTAGTATCCTAGGTGACAGTTGCTTCACAAATAGACCACATCATGTAGTTTAGTTTTTCAAAAAATGCATGAGAGCTGCGTATCATTATATTGAGAAGAAGAAAAAGGTTTGTAACCCATACACCAAATAACCAGACACACACCAACCAAAAAGTACATGCTCGCCAAATCATATAGTTTAGTGAATACTAGACAATTCGTGAATCACAACATCCTAGGTAACAGTTGCTGGAGCAAGTTGTAAGACAATAAGAAAGTGTCGCTATACAAGTTGATGAAGTCAGTGCTGGATGTTGGAAACATGATGTCAGAACGCACTTTTGTGGGACGCTGATCTGGATATGATGAAACCCTGCTAGTGCATCCCACCCCTATGAGCATCATTGTCACAGAGACTGTCTAAAATTGTTCAGAGAACTTGATTGAGTGGAAATGGAGTGGAGGACCGACAACAAAGTTTACTGGCTCTAGTTTGCACTCACTATATATAATTCTATTCGAACTCACTAATATTTCCTTCTTAACTGTATCGGCTAGTCTTTGAACAATTAATATACCATGGTTGCATTTCCTTCCAGCACGGTTCTGTTAGAGTAATGTTAAAACTATTCAGGTTTTTAACATAACATCAAGAACAGCATTTCATCTAACATTTACAGAAAAATATAGAACGCTGTAGTAAATAAAAGTAGTGCAACACCGACTAGAATTTTTTCTGCAACTGACAGCTCTGTCAAGCAAACCAGATGGCGTGGGAGATTTTGTTTTTTTGTTTCATTGGCTAAACTAGTGTAGCATCCATAGAAAAACTAGCTAAAATTTGTTAGGTTCTAACATACAAATGATTCTGAGTGCAGCTTTTATCAGTTGTGCTGTTTCTGTTAAAAAAATCAAACATAAAATTGATTAAGAAAATATACATGTCATTGCTTTACCTACCCTAGTAATGTGTCAGGTGTCACTAATCACTAATGTATATCACCCAGAGTGCATCATCCCTCCGATGAAGAAACAATAGATGCCTACTGTCAATGATGGAGAACCAAGATCCTGGACTCTGTGCAATTCCTAGTGGAAAAATAGTCTGTCTGCATTTTCTTGTGGCCTGTAAACCATGGTGAGCCACCTGACAGAAATCTGAAGGGATGTGCAGAAAGATTGTAACTGATGCTCGGTGACTATGGCTCCCTACATTCTCGCCACAAAGCACAGAAAGGGATGCATCACTGTGAAACCGTCATGAATGGCTTGGATCTGATGCCACACATTCGCAGCCATTGAATAGTGGCATATGTACTAGACTTCTTGATCACGCTGCTTGGTCGATAGCCCACCCTAGTACTACATTTCAAGAATGAATGGATACATACTTGTTACTAAATATCTTAAAGACAGTTGTAGCAACCACAAACTCGCGTTGGGGTGGTGCTCTTTCTCTCTATCATCATTTGCACTACCGGAGACCGGCCAGTTGCCGAGTGTCAGGTGGTTTGCCGAGTGTTTTTTTTCGGGCACTTGGCAAAGACGCCTTTGCCGAGTGTTTTTTTTTGACACTCGGCAAAGAGGCTCTTTGCCGAGTGTTTTTTTTTGACACTCGGCAAAGAGCTTCTTTGCCGAGTGTTTTTTTTGACACTCGGCAAAGAGCTTCTTTGCCGAGTGTTATTTTTTTGACACTCGGCAAAGAAAATTTCAAAGCACATTTTGAAGCAGTAAATTAATTCAAATGAAAAAGTTTTCAACTACAAAGTTGTATAACTCATCAAGATGTACAATGTTTGTTTTGGTCTTTTCTTCATACGACAAAGTGAAAATAAATTTGTTCACAAATCTAACATATCTCTCTTGTAGTTTATGAAACTACCAGAGAGATATATAAGATTTGTGAACAATGTTAGAACGACCATGTCGGATGAACAGATGACAAAACAACCAAAATAAACTTTGTAGATCTCGAAAAGTTATGAAACTTTGTAATTGGCAACTTTTTTATTTGAAAACATCTTGTCATGCAAAACTGCGTTTGAATTTCAAAATTTTAAAATTCGAACTTTTCAAACGACATCGGATGAAAAAACAACCGAAATAAACTCTGTAGATCTCGAAAAGTTATGAAACATTGTAGTTGACAACTTTTTGATTTGAAAACATCTTGTCATGCAAAACTATGTTTGAATTTCAAAATTTTAAAATTCAAATTTTGTAAACGACCTCGGATGGAAAAACTTCATAAACTAAAAGTGTAGATCTCGAAAAGTTGTGAAACTTTGTAGTTTACAACTTTTTGATTTGAAAATATCTTGTCATGCAAAACTGTGTTTCAATTTCAAAATTTTAAAATTCAAATTTTGTAAACGACCTCGGATGGAAAAACTTCCTAACTAAAAGTGTAGATCTCAAAAAGTTATGAAACTTTGTAGTTTACAACTTTTTTATTTGAATTCGTTTAGGGCCTCAAACATGCAATTTACACTCGGTTTAATATAATATATTAGGAACTAAAACGGAATCCAAACACAAGTGAGAGTGTGGTGTAGTGGTAGAGGAGTTACGTGCACAGCGAGAGGTCTCGGGTTCGAATCGCGTCGGTCGCGTAGTCATGAAATTCACGCGAAAAATGTCGTAGATGGGTGGACGCTGGCCGGTGGGGCCTCCATCGATAAAAAAAATTCTATTTTTTTTGGGTAAAAATTTCCATTTTTTCGGGTTTTTTTTTCAGTTTCAACTTTGCCGAGTGTCGGGCACTCGGCAAAGGCTTTGCCGAGTGCCCGATAAAAAACACTCGGCAAAGTTGGCTTTGCCGTCACTTTTTTTGGCGAGTGCTGTTCGCCGAGTGTTACACTCGGCGAACCATTTGCCGAGTGTTTTAGGTGGTTTGCCGAGTGTTTCGGACACTCGGCAAATTCAAGCAGTCCGGTAGTGTTGAGAGTCACATTTGCCATTTTATATATAGGCACGAAATGCATAACTGAAGATATATTGGAGCAATGATATATTAACCAGATTCAATAGGCGTGGTGGATGGTCAATGAATAGATGGGTGGTACCATGGTACCAGCACCACTGAGCTCTCAGGACTAGCTTGGTGATAATTCCTTAAACCAACCATTCTTGTACTTTGACGCTGTGTAAAACCGTTTGATCCTTTTTATAGAACACCCATCAATGAATTGGAAGAAAGAATTCACTTTCAGAAAAACTGACCATGAACACTACGAGCTGCTACAAGCCTATCTATTATATGATGTGTGACATTGAACCCTTATTTTCTTCGTCACAAGCTTCAAGCTTGCATTTCCTTTGACTCCAAGATAAACACATAGACACCCTTTAGGCTTCGTTTGGATAAGCTTGGATCGGCGGGGATTGGTGGGGATCCCAGCCTCCGATGGAAGCCAACCCATGCCGGGGTTCCACACACGGGGATGCAAAGAAACTGCATTTGGGTGACGATGGGTTGGAGAAAAACCAGCCCGGTCCACTTCTATCCAAGGGAGAAAGAATTATCCACACCTGAGCCGGGACCATGCTCCCTTCTCACGCTCGCGCGTCGTGAGCCTCGCTCCCGCAGCATGCGACTCCGCCACTGCTCCCGACTCGCCACCAGGTCTACCGGTGACGGCACCGCCACCGCTCGCGCTTGAAAACTTCGAGACCTCTGCTCTGGAGGCGGTAAATGTCGAGAAGTCGTTCCACACCATCTTAAGCAAGATTCATCAGACGGTAAGAAAGAAGGCACTCGCCGCACAAGAGTCTGCATCCAGCAACGGGCACTCGATGCAAGGAACCACCATTTGTTAGCCCACAGGATCACCGGCTCAGGTGAATGAACCACTCACTAGTCTTGCCGAGCATCTGCTAGTGTTGCCGAGCAACCACTAGCTAAGCCGACCACGAAGAAGCGTTGTCCGTCCCCACACACTATGGCTAGAGGTTGAAGAAGAGGGAGAACAGAGCATACACACACAGTACAAGACACCAGCGTTGACTAAAGCCCTATATGGGAGATGGCAAATCTGAACTCTCTTTACTGAGTTGCCATTGTAGTCTATTTATACAACTATATCCATCTAGTCCTAGTACAGTGCACATGCTGTAACAGTAGCTAGATAACACAGTAGGGCTGAGGCCGGCCTCTGCATGTGGCTACAGTGCTGCAGGTGAGCCGTGCGGCACCTGCATCTGCAGCGGCTACAGTATCACAGCAGGGGGCCTTTTTGGCGCCGCCTTCCCTTGCTGTGTTCACACAAGGTAGCCGTAGATTATCTAACAATCTTCTCCTAATCCTACCGCTAACCCTTGTATTCCCTCCATGCCGATCATCTCCTTCAGCTCCGTGAGTCAAAAACGTCCGAGCGGCTTGGTGAGGACGTCCGCGAGTTGCTGACTAGTTTCGACGAACTCGATGACAATCTGTCCTCCATCGATATAGTCCCTAAGGAAGTGGAACTTCACATTGATGTGTTTGCTCTGGTTGTGCAGAACCGGATTCGTTGCGAGGGCGATGGCGGGCTGGTTGTCCACCATCAGTGCTGGTGGGTGAGCTTCCACGCCGGTCAGCTCGCCCAGCAGCTGGCGTAGCCACACAACTTGGCACGCCGCTATATACTATGCTTCGCATGTAGATAGTGCCACCACCTTTTGTTTCAGCGACAGCCATAAAATTGGGGCTGACCCGAGGAAGACGAGCATGCCAGAGGTGCTTCGTCGCTCGTCGATGTCCCCCGCCATGTCTGCATCGCTGAACACAGTGAGCTGCAGCCTACTCCCACCGGTCTTTGGGAAGATGATCCCATGATCAACCATTCCCTTGACGTAGTGCAGTAGCCGCTTCACCGCAGCCCAATGATCCTCTCTGGGATCCTCCATGAAGCGACTGACGTAGCCCATGGCGAACGCAATGTCCAGCCTCGTGTGGACTAGGTAGCGTAGACCGCCGACGATGCTCCGGTAGAGTGTTGCATCCACCTTCGTCGAGGTGCTGGCCTTCATCAGCTTTAGCCGCTCCTCCATCGGAGTCACATATGGCTTGCACTCAGCCATGCCTCTCCTCTCCAACAGCTTGGAGGCATACGCGCTCTGACCGAGCATGAGTTCCTCCTTCCCCTGTCTCACCTCGATGCCGAGGTAGTAGGAGAGTGCATCGAGATCGCTCATTCGAAAACGAGCCGCCATCTCGAGCTTGAAGCTATTGATGTCCTCCGTGCGCGTGCCGGTGATGATTAAGTCATCCACATACATGCCGATGACGAGCTCCTCCTTCCCCCCGTCACCGCGTGTAGAGCGCGTGCTCGGTTGCGCACCTCTAAAACCCAAGCTCGCCCAGCGTGGCATTAAGCTTGGCGTTCCATGCTCATGGGGCCTGCCGCAGCCCCGTAGAGCGCCTTGCGCAGTTGGAGCACCCTGTGCTCCTCTCCCTTGATGGCGAAACCTGGAGGTTACCTGACAAAGACTATCTCCGCCAGCTCGGCGTTGAGGAAGGCCGATTTAACGTCCAAGTGATGGACGCGCCAGTCCTTTGCTGCTGCCAAGGCTAGTAGCAAACGGACCAACTCCATGTGTGCTACTGGCACAATGACCTCCTCGAAGTCTATGCCCTCGCGCTGAACAAAGCCTCATGCGACGAGGCGTGCCTTGTGCTTGACAATGGCGCTGAGCTCGTCTTGTTTGACCTTGTACACCCACTTCAGGCTGATCGAACGACATCCTAGAGGTGGATCGATGAGCTGCCAAGTCTCGTTTTCCTCGATCGCCTTCATCTCCTCCAGCATCGCTCGTCGCCAGTTTCCATCCCGCTCGGCTAGCGCGAACGTGGGTGGTTCCTCTACACTAACAAGCAGCAGCTTTGCGTCATTGAGGAGCCGACCAGCCAGTCCTGAGGGTCCTGTGCTACCGACGATGTCATCCAGCCTGCGGAACCGCACCTCCTCACCTTCGTGGTAGGCGTCCACAAACTCAGTGATGTCACTTGGTGGTGAGGTGAACTCGATCAGCGTTGATGGAGTTCTCTGTTCCACCAGAGTGCTTGGCACAGTACCTGAAGTGCTCGGCACCCTAGGTTCACTGCTCGGCACTACTTCTAGACTTCTCGTCATAACTCCTACAGTGTTCGGCCACACTGTAAGAGTGCCTAGCCTCAGTCTTGGAGTGGTTGGCACCACTGCAAGACGTCTTGCCTCTGCCATGGGAGTGCTCGTCACCCATCCTAGAGTGGTCACCACCACTACAGAACCTCCCAGCACCACTCCTGGCGTGCTTGGCATCCCTCTAGGAGTGCTTGGCACTCCTTCTGGAGTGCTCGACATCCCTCCCAAAGTGCTCGACACTGCCCCAGAAGTGCTTGGCTCTGTCGTTGGTGTGCTCGGCACCCCTTCCGGAGTGCTCGGCACCTCTTCCCTAGCATCTCCACCATCGTGGATGACTAGGTGCTCGATGATGAAGGTGCTGGTGAAGCCGCTAGCTTCCCCTATGCTCGGACTGCTCCAGTCCCAAGCCGCCTCCTCGTCGAACATGACGTCGCGCGAGACAAGCACCTTGTCTTCACGTGGGTCGTAGAGCCAGTATGCCTTGGTACCCTCCGCGTAGCCCAGAAACACCATCGATGTGCTCCTGTCCTCCAGCTTGGTGAGGTTTGGCTTCGTCTTTCTGACATGGCCGATGCAGCCGAATGTCCGGAGGAAGGACTCGCTCGGCTTGCGCCCATACCAAGCTTCGAACGATGTCTTGCCTGTTAGGGCCTTGGTCGGAGAGCGGTTGAGGATGAACACCGCTGTGGTCACCGCCTCCCCCTAGAACCTTGCCGGCATGCCTTTGGCCTTCATCATGGATTAGGCCATGCCAACCACTGTCTGGTTCCATAGCTCCACCATGCCATTCTGTTGTGGCGAGTATGGCACGGTGTGGTGTTGCACCACACCTTGATCCGCACAGTACGCAGTGAACTCCACCAAAGTGAATTCACCGCCACGATCAGTCCTCAGCACGCGGAGCTTCTTGCCGCTCTCGGCCTCCGCGCGCATCTTGACTTCTTGATCGTCGCCGCCGCTTCGTCGTTGCTCGTCAGGAGTTACAGCCACATGTAGTGACTGCAATCATCCATGAGCAGGAGGAAGTACCATCGACCACCGTTTATAGCTAGCATGACCGGCCCGCAGAGGTCGCCATGGACGAGCTCGAGAGCGTCCTTCGTGCGATACTTGGCCTCCTTTGGGAAAGGTAGCCTCCTCTGCTTCCCGGCCAGACAGCTGTCACACAGCTCGCCTCTGTGCTTGATGTAGGGTAGACCTCGGACCATCTTCTCCAACCGACCAAGCGCGTCAAAGCTGAGATGTCCAAACCGGGCATGCCACATCCATGGTTCCTCAGAGTGCCTTGCCGCTAGGCACACCGGCTGCTCTACCTTCAGGTCGAGCAGGTACAACCGGTTCAGGGACCTCTTCACCTTAGCAAGAAGTCACTGCTCCTAGTCCCTGATCCTAAGGACTCCGTCCTTGCTCAGTACCTTGCTACCACGCTCATCCAGCTGACCAATGCTGATGATGCTGGGACGCAGCTGCGGGATGTAATATACATCTGTTAGCGCACGGTGCTCCCCGTTCTGGCACCTGAAGATAATGGTGCCGCGCCCTTGGATAGCCACCCTTGAGCCATCAAGAAACTTCACCGTACCGGTAACATCGTCGTCGAGCTTAGAGAAGGATGCCTTGGAGCCCATAATGTGGTTGCTGGCACCAGAGTCCAGATACCACCGCTGCTCCTAGTCGGCGCGCACACGTCCGAGGTGGACTTGGGCGCATGGTTCGTCGAGGTTGACAGTCTTCAAGGCCTTCCCAGGTCCTTCCACCGTCGCCGCCTCTTCCTTCTCCTCGGCCTCGACGTCATGCAGTGCACAGAACATCGCCATCAGGATAGTGGCCTCATCCTCATCATTAGCTTGTGCCAGATAAGTCTCAGCCTTCTTCTCCTGCTTGCGATTTGGGCACTCCCGTGCCCAATGACGCATCTTCCCACAGTGCCGATAGGCATTGGGGTTGACCTGCTTCTTCTTCTCCAAAGAAGCCTTGCTGTGGCGCTTGCCATCGCCACCGCGGCTGGAGGAGGCTGCCTTGCTAGAGTTCCTCCGAGCAACCTACTCCTCTTCCGTCAGCAGCAGTTTGCCACTATCCTTCGTTGCTGTCGCTTGCTCCAGACACTCATCCACCGCACGCAGACGGCCTATCACATCCTCAATGGCGAGGGTGGACAAGTCCAGCATCGTCTCTATGGAGAGAGCGATCTGGATGTACTTTGTCGGCACAGAGTGGAGGTACTTGGAGACCGCCTCTTCTTCGTCGATGGTGACGCCGTGGCTCTTTAGCTTGCTGATGAGCTTCTGTAGGTGGAGGGAGAAGTCCTCCACCGTTTCACCATCCTTGAACTTAAGGTTGACGTACTCCTGCTTCAGAAGCTGGGTCGTTGCCTTCTTTGCATGGTCGGAACCGACGCACATCGCTGTAATAGCTTCCCACGCCTCCTTAGCAGAGCTCTTCACCCCCAACGGCTCACTGTACTCCGCCGGTACAGCAGCGATGATAGCCTCCAACGCTGACATGTCATCTTCTTCATTATCGGTGCCCTTGTCAACAACATTCCAGAGCTATCGGGCTCTGAGCTTGACCTTCATGGTCACCGAACACTCTCCATAGTTGGTGCGAGTCAGCGTCGGCCAACTGGTGCCGCCGACCTCCCGCACCGTGCGAACAATGACCTCCGGTTGTGGCTGGGCAGCTACTGCTGTCGCCCATCTCCGAACCGCACGTCATCGCCAGCGGTTAGTTTGGCGACGACGCTTGTACGACTCCGATACCACTTGTTAGCCCACAGGATCACTGGCTCTGGTGAGTGAACCACTCATCAGTCTTGTCGAGCACCCGCTAGTATTGCTGAGCACCCACTAGCTAAGCCGACCACGAACAAGCGTTGTTCGTCCCCACACACTATGACTAGAGATTGAAGAAGATGAAGAACAGAGCATACACACAGTACAAGACACCAGCCTTGTATGGAAGATGGCAAATCTGAACTCTCTTTACTGAGTTGCCGTGGTAGTCTATTTATATAACTCTATCCATCTAGTCCTAGCACAATGCACATGCTGTAACAATAACTAGATAACACAGCAGGACTGACTCTGCGCCGGCCTCTGCATGTTGCTACAGTACTGCAAGTGAGCCATGCGGCGCCTGCACCTGCAGCGGCTACAGTATCACAGCAGGGGCCTTTTCGACGCTGTCTTCTCTTGCTGTGTTCACACAAGGTAGCAGTAGATTATCTAACACCATTTACGTCGCTGAATCATCCACCTCCACAAAAGGCTCGTGGTGTTCTAGCTGAAGATCTGCTTCCAGGCAGAAGAGGGGTCTCGGAAGGGTTCATTTCTGCCGAGCTGCACATCAGCTGCGTGTAGGATGTACATCTGCCTGCCTTCCAAAGCCATTAATTGACTGGTGATTCGATTCTTTATCACAAGCAATTTCCTCTAGCATCATATACTACATGTAACCTGTGAAATCGAAGCATATTCCTATTGCATTTGTTGTTTAACTTATACCTGTATACTTGGACGGATCGAAGAACATTCTGTATGTACTCTGTGACACATTCTTCTCCTGATGGCAATAATAATCTCCGGTACCATTTGGACGACTTGGCTGATCCAACAGCTTGGCACGTCAAGTGAGTAGTTATGCAGAATGCGGCTGTTGTGCAAAAACCTTTGATGCTATGAAAGCTGTTGAGTACTGACGTGATCTTAGACAGAAGCCCACAACTTGCAAGAGTGGAACTCCACAAACTACTGTAGACAGCCCTGTGTGTTTACCGCCTCCAGGTGCTCAGGCACATGGACCAGCAAGGTTCCAGTGGACTGATGCAATTTCAGGGTTCATGCTGCGCCGTTTTGTTCAACTAGTTGGACAGGGCGTGAAGACGAACAAGGGATTCAAGGAGGTGCACCTTAACTTGGTAGCAAGGGATATGACTGAGTACAGTGGCCAACCTTGCACAAGCAATCAGGTCTACAACGATCTCAGCAAGTGGCGTGCTCGCTGGATCAAGGTGTGCAAGCTTAAGGAACTGATCGGGGCTGGCTGGGATGAACAAAGCTACATGATCACGCTTGAGGAGTCCCAATACAAAGAACATGTGCAGGTCCGCTCTTATTTCCAGTTTGCATGTTTTTCATATTTGTACAATCATTCATATCCAAATATCGGTGTCTAATGCATCGATTTACTTGTAGTCACACCCAAAAGATGGTCAATTTCTCAACAGGCCTATCATCAACTACATGCCAATGCAAATTATCTTTGGTAGCAGTGTTGCAACTGGGCAACCATCTGAAGCTCCTACTACCATTGATGTTGACACCTCTGAAGCCCCTGAAGCTGAGGACATTGAAGAAGGTTCTTCAGGTAATACTCTCCTATAGTTGTGCCCCTTTACTCTCCAAGCCTATGATTTTTCCCTAATATAACAGTAGAATTCCGAAGTAAAATTTATCAGTGAAGCATACAAGGAATTGCCAATTTGCACTCTTGCTAATCTGTATAGTGAAGAAATAGAAAACTGAAAAGATTGCTTGCTGAACTGACTGTATGCTTTATTTTTCTTATGATTATTGTACATACAGCTTTATTTCTTTTCTGATTCAGTAGGATCTTCCATCCATGACTTGTGTTCACAGTTATAAACTTCAGAATTGTCAACTTCTAATCAGCTTCAGAATTATTATGTACCTTTGGATAACTAAATGTCAGCTCATGGGTTGCTTTGAATAACCAGTTGCCTCGCATTCTTTGAAGTTCAGTTTCTACATTTTTTTCCTAATGTATCACTCTATCAACATGTTCTGCTCTTATATCATATCTCTGTTTAGTTGTTGTGTCAAGTAATGCACGCACATCATACACAGATTGCTCGACATTTATTTTTTTATCTTGCAGGGGCATATTTATATCCAATAGGAGGTAGAGATTGATTTGATTACCTTGTTGTGTTCATTTTAAGATTTTTGTCCTTAACATGCATCGCTTTGTGCATATCTGTAGCCAGTAGGATTAAAGGATGACTCTTTGCCATGTTCAGTTCAGAGCCTCTTGGTATTCACAAACGCAATATGTAGTAATTATTGAATTTCAGACATATAACGTACTTATCTTTTGGAATAGGTACAAGGAGTTAAGGAATGAAAGATGCTTGTGGAACAACAACGATTGATATTCTCATGTCCAATGTTGCAGTGCAGACATACATAATGGATCCTTAGCAATAGCATTCCATACAATTCAGTCAAGTTCAGTCTTGTTTGCTTGCCAGCAAATGGAATATTGCTTTGATTTAATCTCTTCAATTCAGTCTGTCTTGGTGGCTAATAGTTTTTTTAGAATTTTCTTCTTTTTTTAAGAGGAGAATTTTGTTCTAGTAGTACGGAGAGTGTAATTTTTAAATTTCTAGACTATTTGGTAATGATATTGTAGAGATGTAACGTCATGCATATAGTCTAGTCTGGAATACACTTTTGGTCCTTTCCACGGTACTTGCTTGTTGCATGGAGGTAATGAGTCAATCCAGAGCTAATCAATTAATATGCCTCCAAATGAACAGTGGGACTTAAGGGATTTGAACACCAGTGGGTGGGGATCGGGTGGAGGACAGGGAATCACCCAATCCCCACGTGGGGCATTTACCACGTGAGTTCTAGTCCCTTACTGCCAAACGAAGCCATACTAGTTTCTGAGCACAGCCTTTACTGATATTGCATTCTTAAAATTTGCAGGCAACTAGCTTATAATAGGTGGCATTGACATGGCATTTCTTTATGTCCGCCGTACAGCTTCGTCGAAGAGGTCAAGTTCGTAATTATAATCACAAGACTTGCAGCTAGCCGACAATGTCCTGGGTAACAGTTGTGAGACAATAAGGAAGTATCGTGGTGCTTGATGAAATCGGTCTGGATGCTGGATGTCTGGACGCACATTTGTGGAGGGCTGACCTGGATGACGAAACGCTGGTACCTCCCACCCCTGTAAGCATCATTGTAACATAGCGTGGGTCCGAGTTGAGAGAACTTGTTAGGGTTGAAATGAGCACCGACCAGAATGTTTACATGCTCTTATTGTCGGCTTGTCGCTCACTATATATAATTTGAGAACTGCTCCGCTATTCCCCTTTCAAATAAAAAGTACACACATCTTAAAGTAAACAATGTTAATTGTTTTTTTTTATAAATTGGAATTGATTTTCAGCTTGGTCCGTATGGGTTGAGTAGTCCTCCCGATCCTTTTTCTTTGCGATTTTTCCTTCTGCACGATCCACCAAGCAGAGTTTCCTGATGTCTACAGCAGCAAGCCAGAAGCGCCTTTCCTGACGTCTGCTGTCTCTGGTGGTGGTGCAAAAGAGTTTCCGGATGTGAACCTTGTGTGTCAAAACGCCTATCTAATCTAAAATAAGAGATTTACAAAGGCGTTTAAACGCCTGCCACTGGAAATATAATTTGACAAAAAAAAATCCGTAGTCTGGCGAGTCTGTAGCTCGCAGTTCTGTCGTATTGCTCAGTTAAATGTCATAATTGCATTTCCTTGCAGTTCTGTTCTATTGAAGTATAGTTAAAATCATTCATTTTTAATGCAAAATTTTCATTCAAATTTCATTGAAAAAATATGGCTGCTAGTAGTAAACAAAAGTGATGTACTCAAACTAGAAATCTTTGCAGGTGACAGCCGAGTCTATCAAACCAAATGGTACAGCCATTTCGTTTTGTTTAATTGGTTAAACTAGAGTAGCATTCATGGCAAAATAGAGTAAAAGATAATCTGAATTACTCACTAGTACAGGGTCTAACTTCAAAAGCGATCATTCTAGATTTTTGGAGGTGGGCTGGACAACCGCCTCTGTAACATGGTCACTGTAAATCGATTTTTTTTCAGAGGTGGACGTCCATGTCCACCTATGAAGGTTGTGTTTCTAGAGACGGGTGTGTCTCTGTAAATCAATTAAAAATATAAAAATCAGCATCCCCAGCATCAAGCTCGACCATGCAGGCTACCACGGGCAAGCCTAGGAGAGAGGACGCCTACTGCACAGGGCAACTCACTGATGCTGTGGTACACAAGCTGAAGCAGATGCCATGCATCGATTTCAAGTACTGGTCCTGCCTCCATGACCCGCCCATCAGCGGTCTCACCCTCCTGCAGCTGGACTGCACGACCAGGCCTACGGTGAAACCTGAACATGATGTCTCAATGCACTTTTCTACAACCAAGATCTAGATGATGAAATGAATCCCGGGTACCTCCCACGCCTATAACCTTCATTGTAACAGAGGTGGTATAACATGGATCGGAGTCGAGAGAACAAGCTTTACTGGTACTGGAAGGAGCAAAAACAATAAAGCTTATAGGGTGTGCTTGTCGCTCACTGCTATATATATTCCTACTAGGATGCTGACAAGGAAAATATTAATATTTCCTTAACTATCAGCTACTCTCTGTACAGTTAATATTTCATCATTGCATTTCCTCGCAGCTCTGTTCTATTGGAGGAAAGTTAAAATCGTTTAGGTTTTTTACATTAATATTGTGTTTTTTTAGAAAAATACAGCAGCTAGTAATAAATAAAAGTAATGCAACACAATCTACAATTTTTTGTCATTGACAGCTGAGTCAATCTATCGAATCAAATGGCATGGGTGATTTTTTTGTGTTTAATTGGCTAAACAAGGGTTGCATCATATCAAAACAGCAAAACACAGTAAAAGATAATCTAAATTACTTTCTAGTACGATACTTCACTACTACATAAACCTCATCACCACCGGTTCTAAACACCTCATCAACAACGGATTCGGGCCTCCGTGGTGAAAAGTGGGTGGTGATAATAATCTTCATCACTGTCGGTTTTAAAATGGTGAAAAAAACGATGATCAATGTGGGCTTGTCATACTAACAGGTGGTGATAATCAAAAAATGAAAACAAAAATTCCAGCTTCCAGTAGCAGGCGCGCTGCCCATGCCGTTGTCATCTCCTCTGCAGGCTTGATGCCTCCTTGCAGCACACCCCACAACCACCCCTGCCAAATCTGAGAGAGGGAGAGAGGGTGAGGTTGATCCGGCGAGATCTGAGAGTTAGATAGAGTTAGGGTGATGAAAGCACTTGGAGCTCAGAGCTGGGGGTAGTCAGCAGTGGTTGGGTAGGGTTGGCGTAGCCGCTGTGGACCCCTAGCTGTGATGGGGCTACCACACAGCCATGTGCTGGACTCCTAGAGAGAAGGAGAGAGGGATGGAGAAATGATAGAGACAGGTTTTAGGGCTATGTATCCATGTGCTACACGCCAACCCATTTGTAGTGCGACATACAACTGCAGTGGTCCCTGCTGTTAGCCACACGTAGAAAACGCATGTGGTGGGAGAGAGGGAGAGAGAGACGACCACATATACTGCTCCGCAAGGGTTTTCACCATCATCTCTATCCTTGGCTGTGCTGTGAAAGTTATTTTAACTATCGATTCGGGACAAGAACCCGAGGTGAAACTGACACTATGCCAAAACAACACAAAGAAGACACCCAAATTAGTGATGTGTCTCTAATGTAAGATTAGAGACGTGTATATAGGAGACACGTCTCTAATGAGGTGCCACCCAAGGTCAACGGACGAAACATGTATATGATGACTCGTCATCACAAGCACATTTCAAGAAGACACATCTCTGACCACAAGAGTGGTTATTAGAGACGTGTTTCAGTGAAACACGTCCGTGATATAAGACCTCAATCCTGAAAAATTTATCAAATACATTGAATTGAGGAGTTAAGTCCGGATTTCCTAGTCCCCATTTTTGTACCCTCATTCGCCTCCCCTCCCTCTCGGTCCCTTTCTTTGGTCATCCTCTCCTCCTCCAGTCCTTGTGTGGAGTGCCTCTAAATATCGGTTTCAAAGATAGGGCTTGGGAATAGAACTACTAGGGCATTCTAATATGAAGATGCTCTTATAAACCACATCTGAATGTAATAGGGGTGTCTTTGAAATTCAATTTTATACTAGCAAGTGCTATTTTAATGCTCCAAAGTTCCCTAATACCTTCCCTATTAACGGTGGCCAACAAACCACCAGAAATCCACCCAACTCCCCAGGATGGAGCGAGGGATTTGGTCCTCCCAAAATATCTCCCCCGTTGTCCCCAACAACCAAATATAGGTGAAACTTCAAGTTACCGGTATAACTACGACAGAATTTCCGTAGCACCGATTACAACCACCAAGGTACTGCAAGGCAACTAGAGACGAACAAAAACAATTATTACATTATATAAATGTTTTTGAGAGCAACTGGTGCATAACTGTACGGGAGAGAGAGAGAGGAACACTAAGATAGAATCTGAGAAGGGTACTATGTGAAAAGTGGGATCCACATCATGTTATATTGATAAAGAGGAAGAGTTATTTAGTAACTTAAAAGCATCTCCTCCAATAATCCAGATAAATCGGATAAGGGTAACTCAATACTACATTAATAGGAAGTTGATATTTGAAGACTACAGGATATGCTCTATGGACTAGCCATTTAACTGAACTTAAATTCCATGACATACATCTTAATTCCGCGTTCTCCAGTGCTGGATCAACCAATCATTATCTTCATAGGGTGATGGAGTAGTAGGGTTATGCAACTGCTGATCTTCTACTTGCTAAGATGTATATAGCACAACCTACGAGATAGATTGATATTGCTAATGCATCCCCCATGGCACCTGTCAAAATCCAATGATGGCACCAAAAAAATTAAGTTATCATCCAATGGCTCCCAACCCCAATCGGCACCCATTCTTTCAAGCTTGCGAATTTTCATGAAACCAACATTACATTATTACAATAAAATTCCACTAGATAAGGCAGCTTTGCTCTCCCTCCCTTCCTCTCTCCCTCCCTGTCTGCCTGTGAAGTGAAGAAAATTAACTAAATTGCCCATATATATTTGGACAAGGTCCATTGGAAGAGTAGAAAAAATCCAGTGAATTTACAGCTAGCAATGATGCTACGTTGTACTCATTTGTCCTCTTATACAGCCTTTAAATAATTGCTTCCTGTGTTATGTGGGGACACACCAACCAGCACCGGAGCAAACAGCAAACGTTCCAGGGCAACAGCAGCAGCGAATAAGTTTGTTAGTCGGATAAGCTTAGCAAGATGTGGCATATATGGTTTGTTAGTCGAAAGGTTTGTTACTAGCTTGCACGTATATGCGTATGTTTCAGGCCGCTAGCAGCATGTATGCAGAACCTACGCTGCTGTACACTACCAGATTTTGCTGTTCTTGTGTTTTCTTCACGTGTAGAGCATCCATTTATAAAAGTTGGAAGCAAGCAGTATGCATATGTTGCTAAACCTATGTCCCCTTTTGTCCAATCATGCATGCAGCAACAATATAGTTTCAGAGGGTGGTGAATGGGAGCTAATAAAAATTGTTTAATGGAACTTGACCTATGTGCCGATTACTACGGAACACGCCTCTTGTATAATCGTTCAAAGTCTCACGTGTCAACTCGAGACATGTTGACCATAGTAGCGATTAAGACTAACTTAAAATATTTGGGATGATCAAAGAGGCTCTCAGACAAGAAATACTTACGTACTAGAATCATGCACACAATGATTACTTCAGGGATGAGCACTGTAGCTAGAAAGTGAGACTTCAGAAACTTGAAGAAACAAGGTAGAACTGAAGAGTTGTTGCTGCTCTTGCCGCTTACAGCTTCCTGCATGCTAAAGTTTATAAGAAGTCAGGCATGCGCAGAGATCACTGAAAGTTGCAGCCGAAGGAAATCACTGACAGGAGCACAGATCAGCCAGGTATCTGAAGGTCCTGACGTCCCAGCACCGGGAAAAGCAGCAGCAGAGCAAAGCTCCGGTGAGAGAAGAGAGAGAGAGCACCCGAAGAAGCACACGTAGATAATTTCAATCCTGATCCAAACCAACTCAGGTTTTGGAGGGCACTACACAAGATCACGAAAGATCTATTTCATCTAAAATCCCCTCGCAAAAATCAAAGATTACATGCTAATTTCAGATCTCGTGGAAGCTCCTAGAAACTGGGGATTTTGAGAAAGATCAATAAATCGAGGTGCTTGTGAGTAGTTTCAACAATTTGATGATTGAGTTCTCTCCTCAACAGTGTATAAGTAGCAGCCCCCTTCTTCTTCCTCAAGATTTTTACTGTAACCCAAGGAGGAAGGACAAGGGGCTTTGGGCTACCTCCCAAAAATGTAAATCTAAGGGTTGAGGGTTTTGATTTTGATTTCTTCAGTGGAGGAGGCTTTAAAAGGTAAGTGGATGCTAATCTAAGCCGACTTTCCTGTAGAGTCCGAACCGGTTTGGTTTCAAAATTGGTTTTGGACCCTTTTTGGACGTGGAAAATTTGGAGAACGCGTTTTAAGATAGTTTCTTATTGGGATAAGACCATCCACTCTCTATATATGAGAGGATCAAGGCCAATTGAGGATCCTAACTTCCAAACATAAAAAACACATCTACTACACCCTTTAAGCCTCTCCTCTCTCTATCTTGTTGCTCGTCACGTCTCTCGGCGAGGAGATTTGGCGGCGTTCTAGGTGGTCTTACCGACACAAGCTTTCGTAATAATCTCCAAAGGATAATTTATTAGTTTTTTTTATCAAAACAAGCTCTATTTCGACATTTCCACAGGGACCAGCATACAGCAGAAGACAAGAGGACATATATTCTTGTATCCTTGGCTAGCCACGCCAACACCAATAAATAGAAACCAGGGTCTTATTTGCATCAATTAGGAATGCTATCACTCTTGAGGAGGATCATATTGTAGATATTCCTCAAGTGCCCCCGGAAGAAAATGATATCTTAATTAGTCCATTCACCGAATCTGAGGTGAGGGATGCAATCTTCCAGATGGAACATAATAAAGCTCCAGGACCAGATGGTTTTCCTGCGGAATTCTATCAGGTTTTTTGGGAAATTATCAAGGAGGACCTTCTTTGTCTCTTTGCAGACCTACATTTGGAGACACTCGATCTCTACAGTTTGAATTTTGGAGTCATTACTCTAATTCCAAAGATTCAAAATGCCACAAAAATTCAGCAATATCGACCAATTTGCGTCCTCAATGTGAGTTTCAAGATATTCACAAAAGTGGGCACAAATAGACTGAATACGGTTGCCAAAACAGTGGTGAAACCAACACAGTCGGCCTTTATGCCAGGTAGGAATATTATGGAAGGTGTGGTAATTCTCCACGAAACCATCCATGAATTACACTCTAAGAAAAGAAACGGAGTCATTTTCAAAATTGACTTTGAAAAAGCATATGACAAGGTCAAGTGGTCGTTCTTACAACAGACTTTGCGTATGAAAGGTTTCTCACCTAAATGGTGTAGGTGGGTTCAGAATATGGTCTCTGGAGGAAGTGTGGGGATTAAAGTTAATGATGACATTGGCCCATACTTCCAAACCAGAAGGGGACTCCGGCAGGGTGATCCTATGTCACCTATCTTATTTAACATCGTCGCTGATATGCTAGCTATTCTTATTAATAGAGCAAAAGCGGATGGGCAGATAAGTGGAATTATCCCCCACCTGGTTGATGATGGTTTATCAATCCTACAATATGCAGATGACACCATCATGTTTCTAGACCACGATCAAGAACAAGCGAAAAATCTCAAACTTTTACTATGCGCCTTTGAACAATTATCTGGGCTCAAAATTAATTTCCACAAGAGTGAGATTTTTTGCTTTGGGGCAGCCAAAGAAATGGAATCCTTCTACACTGATCTCTTTGGCTGTAAAGCAGGGGAATACCCCTTCAGATATCTAGGCATCCCTATGCACCACCGGCAACTCCTTAATTCTGAATGGAGAAAAGTTGAAGAGCGATTCGAACAAAAGCTCTCATGCTGGAAAGCGAAATACTTATCCTATGGGGGACGTCTAGTACTGCTTAATTCTGTATTAAGCAGCCTACCCATGTTTATGATGTCTTTCTTTGAGATCCCAAAAGGAGTTATCAAAAAACTCAATCATTTTAGGTCGAGGTTCTTCTGGCAAGGATCCTCAGAGAAACATAAATACCGCCTTGCCAAATGGGATATCATTTGTCGTCCCAAGGATCAAGGTGGACTAGGTATTCTGAATTTACAACTGCAAAATAAATGCCTACTAGCAAAATGGCTAGTGAATCTCATGAACACAGAAGGCATATGGCAAACGCTATTACAGAATAAATACCTAAATTCAAAAAGTTTATCCCAGGTCACGGCAAAGCCAAATGATTCACATTTTTGGAGAGGCCTCATGCATATCAAGGATGAGGTGCTGGCAAAAGGTTCTTTCGATATTAAGGATGGAACCACGGCTAGATTTTGGGATGATGTATGGGTAGGTGCTAGGCCTCTGAAAGTTCGTTATCCATCTTTATATAATATTGTGAGAGATCCTCACGCTACAGTCTCAAAGATAATGAGCACTAGCCCTCTGAATATTTCTTTTAGGAGGGCTCTGGTGGGTAATAAACTTACAGAATGGCTTAGTCTAGTAGCAAGTATTTCTCATGTCGAACTAATAAATGGATCTGATCATTTTAGATGGAGTTTAACCAGCTCAGGTTCATTCTCAGTCAGATCCATGTATCTCAACCTTATAGATACAAATACATCTTTTCGGCATAGGAAGATTTGGAAGATAAAAGTTCCTCTAAAAATAAAAATTTTCCTCTGGTTCCTACAAAGAGGTGTCATTCTTACCAAAGATAACCTGTCTAGGAAAAATTGGAAAGGGAGTCAGAATTGCGTTTGTTGCAATGGGAATGAAACTATTCAACACTTATTCCTGGACTGCCCTATTGCCATAATGATTTGGAGGATTATCTTCTTTGCTACTAGTTTAACTCAACCTAGATCAATCAGCCACATGTTTGGTAACTGGCTGTCTAATCAAAATAAAAGGATTAGAAATTTGATTTGGGTGGGAGTGGCTGCTATGTGTTGGGCTATTTGGAGATGCCGTAATGATGTTGTTTTTAATAAAATAAAATCTAACTCTATTATGCAGGTCATTTTCAGGGGAGCGTACTGGTTACGCTTCTGGGCCCAGCTGCAGCGTGAAGAGCAAGCTAAGGACGCGCTCTCGACAATAAGCAAGAAATTAGAAGTTATTGCTCTAGAGATATCCAATAACGGATGGAAACAATTTTATTGTTTAAGTTAGCGTCTTGGTCATGTTATAAGACCTTGGCTTTCTTTTTGGTTTTATCATTTTCTGTAATTTTGGGCTGTGTACATCTACGGATGTAGAGGCCGGATGTTTATCCATTATCTAAAAAAAAAAAAATCAATTAGGAAGACTATAAGGCCACAATTTGCTTTAGCTACTTTGCACTCGAAGAAAAGATGTTTGGACGATTCTTCACAATCACAGAAATATCAAGATGGGTTTCCTTTCACTTTTCTCTTAATCATTTCGTCTTTAGTTAGAATGACATCATTTTCAATAAGCCACAAAAAGAATTTTACTATCATGAAGCGATAGTGTCACCATGAAACCAACCTGCTATAGAACTATTGAGATGCACGACTCCATGTTGGCCTCAATAATAAGCTTGTAGCATGATGTTGAGCGTGATAGAGACTCTTTGTCACCACTCTCCCATAACAGCAGTCGCCTCGGTCTCCATCCTGTTAATGTCATCGGTGATTGTACCAGTGGGGTCCAAAAACCCCTTCTTTGATCTAGTTTCTTGTAGGTTTCTTTAATTCATGGTTTGCTATTTGGGTGGTAGTGGCATTATGATTTGGTGGCGATGATGGCGCATTGGACAGGTCTCTCTAGCTTTTCCCTATCTCAACTACATTATAGACGAAGGGCTAATGATAGTATGTTCTGTCAAATCTTTTGGATCATTTCAGATATTTGTAGGTGTGTTTATCAAGTGCAACAGTTGGCAAGCTTTCAATACAGTGATTTCGACCTTTTGGTCTGGTTTGTTCACCACAAAGGCCTAATTTCCCCAACACTCTATTATGGTGGTGAAAGATGGTAATTATGTGGGTTCAGCAAGCCTATCATATTTTAGCATGTATATTTTGTTGTGAGTGGTGATTGGATTTTTTGTGATGTTGATAGACTTGTATAGTGATGATGCTTGGATTCTTTTACTCACTACTACAGAAAAACTTTGGCGCGGCATTTGGCTTTGCAGCTCCAAAGCGGGCGGGCTAGTTGCCCGCCTCCGTTAATCGGTGGCAGGACCACCGCCCAAGCGCCTGCCCACGATTAACCAAGGCGGTTGCCTTACGACAATCGCCTCCATTAATGGATTAACCGAGGCGGGCACCGTAAGCCAACCGCCTCGGTTAATCCACCGAGTAAAACTGACACAAGCATAGTCACACGACCGGCTGAAACGTTAGTCTCGCCAGCTTGCAAAAGATCCTGAGAATTGCATGCATACTCATAATCCGCATATACCTAATCATGCATATTCACTAATCACGCACGCATCCTGCATCCACCATCCATGAAGCAAAGATAAGTGCTCCAAATAGTGCCTGCATAGTGAGAAAGTTAGTTCTTGAATAGTGAGAAAGTTGGGTGCCTGAGCCGCTCACCCGTGAGTGCTCGTGCACTGTTCATATTCCGAATTTGAATAGTAGCGAGTATTTTGAATAGCGCCACGAATTTGAATATTAACCGCTGAATTTGAATAGTGTTGTGAATAGTAACTCAAGAATGCTCCGTTAATGGATTAACCAAGGCAGGCACCGTAATCCAACCACCTCGGTTAATTGATAATTTTCAGAGACGGTCGTTATAAGCGTCCACCTCCGTAAATCGATTTACGGAGGCGGGCGTCTTAAGATGTCCGCCTCGGTTAATGATTGCAAAAAAATAATTCATAACTTTTTCATATGAACTTGGATGAAGACAAACTTTATATCAAAATTGTAGCTCTCGATGAGATCTACAACTTTGTAGTTAAAAAGTTTTTGAATTGAAACTATTTAGGGTCCTAAAATATTGTTGTAAGTGCACAGATTTTGAAATTTGAAATTTAAAAATATCAAACGATCTCGGATGTTGACATGGTTTATGGCTGTGTTTGTTTTCGCTGATAATCGGAATCAAGGTGAAAATAAGTGAAAATCCCACCTAAACACCTTTGATTATTTTTTATTATGTAACAATCGGGGAGGTCGAAACAATCCAAAATGAACTAGGACTGGCATTTTGCGGACCGCGACCGAGCGAGCTCGTTTTCCCCACCGCGAGAGCTTTTCCACCCGCTGCCCCTCAGCTCATCTGTTCGCTCACCCATGGCTATGCGCTCCTAGCTCATGACTCGCTCCCCTCCCCTCCGCTCGTGACTCTAGGGTTTGGCGCCGCCGCCTCTAGTCTCGTTGTTGCTGCCTCCCCTCCACTCTGCTCGCGCCTCCCCTCCGCTCGCGTCGCCCTTCCCCTCCGCTCGCGACCGCATCTGGTCGGTCCGTGGAGGCTCGTTCCCCCATCGCCCTTCCTCTGCTCCGACTAAAAGTGTTCTGCTTCCTCTAGGCTCCCCCCGTCTGGGTTCCCTTGATTTGTTAAGGTACTTTTCTTCAACCGATGTATGGATTCCTTTGATTTGTATTGCAAAAGGATGAATTCTGCGTACCATGGTTAGGGATATAGTACTCCCTCCGTTCCTTAATATAAGCCATATAGATTTCTAAAGAAAATTCAAAAATATAGGTACGTATCAGCTCCCACGCCGATTAGTTTACAAACCTTCCCACCGTACATAGCACATGCCCCAACCAATCCTTTAGATTTAGGAAGCAATCTGATTGGGAGAGAGAAGATGGCCTGATTTTCCTTTTTTTCCTCGGTCTAACATCCTTCTCCAAGTCGTGCGTTAATATTGGTGCTAAAAACTTTATGGCTTATATTAAGGAACGGAGGGAGTATGTGGAGATGCTGAATGCTTGTGTTTTAGGAATTGGAGATGCATAGCATTGGTTATGAATTTTTCTTCAAATGTAATGCTGAATGTTTGTGTTTTACATATTTATTAGTCTGTGGAGATTTGAAATGGACAAGTCAGCAAAAGATCAGGCAAAATGGGATGCTTTTGCTGCCAAGGCCTTCAACGACATTTGTGTGGAAGAAGTTCTTGCACACAATAGGCTTGGACATTGCTTCAATAGTTTCGGCTATGCAAATCTTGTAAGAAAGTTCTTCGAACGTACCAAGAGGCCTTATAATGAGTCACGAATGAAGAAGCTGATGCTATCAGTGAGGATGGTGGGGCACCAAAGGTCACACCCACTTCAGACAAACGGGTTCAAAAAAGACCTGCCCTAACTTCACCTCCGGAAAAGAAGAAGAAGACTTTTAGAGATTAATGTATGAAGCGTTTAGTGGATGCATATGAGAAGAAGGCACAAAGTAGTAAACAGTCAGCCACTTCACATGTCATTGATCATGTTAGAGATGAGGTCAATAAAATGATTGATCAAGTCATTGAGGATGGTGATGAAGAAGGGAGTGATAAGCACTACTATGCCACACAACTACTTATGAAGAAGGAGTACCGTGACATGTTCAGTACTTTGAAGACACCTAGTGGGAGGTTGGGATGGCTGCAAAGGGCATGGGAAGACAAAAATAAAAATTAGTGTTAGGCTATGCTATTTTTCCAATTTCTTGTGTGAGTCAATGTTGTTTAATTTGTCAGTTTTTTTGTGAGACAATGTTGCTTTATGTGATAATGCTATTTATAATTTGCCAAGTGTTGGATGTGACAAAATATCTAATTGGTGGATCTTCTTGTGTGACAGATAATTATGAGTACATCTAGTGCTTCTAGTGAAATTGAAACAGATGACGATAACTTTGTGGTGGCATACACTGCTTTGGAGTGCATGGGCGGTACAAGTAGAAAGAAAGCTGAAATTCCTATGCCAATTCCAACTATGACTGGAATCCAATAATGGGTTGAGATCACACTCCAAAATCCAACTGAATGCTATAACATGTTCAGAATGAGAAGGTCAGTTTTCCTACACCTTCATGACACCTTGGTACAAGATTATGCCTTGAAAGCAAGTAGAGGAATGTGTACCAAGGAAGCCTTAGCAATGTTTTTGTGGGCATGTGGTGCACCTCAATCATTTAGGCAAGTGAAGAACAAGTTCTCCCACTCATTAGAAACTATTAGCAGGAAATTTGCAGAGACACTTGAATGTGTCATGCGGTTGGCTTTTGACATTGTGAGGCCTAGAGATCCATATTTTGGTTCTATACATCCTAAGCTACAAGAAGCTAGGTTTTGGCCTCATTTCAAAGATTGCATTGGTCCAATCAATGGCACACATATACCAGTAACTATTCCATTGCATGAGCAACCTAAATACATTGGCCGCCATGGTTATCCTTCACAAAATGTAATGGCAGTATGTGAATTTGATATGCGGTTCATATTTGTTGTCACTGGTTGGCCCGGATCTATGCATGATAGTCGTGTCTTATTAGATACTCTAGTCACATACAAGGAACAATTCCCACACCCTCCGGAAGGTATGTATCATTTACATTCCAATGCAGGTTTTTTGCAATGTGCAAGGATCTGACGTGTTTTTTTAACTAACCTGTAAATACAAAATGTAGGAAAGTATTATCTCGTCAATTCAGGATATCCTAATAAAAAAGGGTATCTTGCACCATACAAGGGACAAAGGTACCATGTTTCTGAATGGCAACATGGTCGTACTCCGGTGGGATTGAAGGAGGCATTCAATCATGCACATTCAAGTTTGAGAAACGTGATTGAGACGTCATTTGGAGTCCTAAAGATGAAATGGCACATTCTCTTGAAGATGCCCAAATATTTGGTGAACAAGCAATAAAAAATTATAGTTGCTTGTATGACCCTTCACAATTTCATTAGAGACAATAACATAAATGATGCTGACTTTCAATCACATATCCAAGAAGATGGTGCAAATGGACCCGAATCCAGCTCAGGTGAAGGAAGTGCTTTTGGAGATGACATGGATATGAGTGCTTTGCGTGGTGCTATAGCCACAGCTATGGTTGGTTGATTAACTGTTGTATCCATCTCAATTTCTTCAGACTTGTGTTAATTTCATGTTGTGCAACACTAATTATTGGAACAAACTTTTTATTATGCGGACACAAAAAATGAAGAATAGATAACTGTTTTCAGCTCATATTTAGTGAACAAATGAGGTGTCATCAGCCTCAGGGGCATACAGGTCATTTGGACAGACAATCTATGGGCAATAATCAGGACTGCCAAACACTCTCGATTGTTTAGACACCAGATTCTTTAGATCACAACTTATCAGAAAATCCTGATCAGATTAAAATCGATTCTCAAATAAGCGTTCCCAAACGTGGCCTATAAAAAAGTTATAGTTCTCAATAGAATCTACAACTTTATAGTTGAAAAGTTTTTAATTTGAAGATGTTTAGAGTCCCAAATATGTATTCGAAGGTTACAGATTTTGAAATTTAAAATTTCAAATTCTTAACGATCTCAAATGTCCATATAGTTAATACCAAAGTTCCAGTGGCCGACTTGATCTACATGTTTGATATCGACAAGTTTTTGATTTAAAGTCACCTAGAGTCTCAAATATGTGTTTGAAATTCACATGTTTTGAGACTCAATTTTTTGAATTTTTCAAACTATCTCTGATGGAGATACATCCTATACCAAAGTTGTAGTACTTCACAAGATTTAAAATTCTGTAGTTAAAAGTTTTTTTATTTGAGTTCATTTAGTAGCTAAAATATCCAATATAAGATTACGAAATATTGATATAAAAAGATAGCATATTATATATAGACATGAATGAGTGTGCAGTGCAGCGGTAGAGATGTGGTAGTATAGAGCGTCAGGTCATGACTTTGATTCTCCAAAGTCGCAAGTTTTTTTTTTGGTTTTCTAGGTATTCTGGTGAATATTAACGGAGCGTAACTGAGGCGGGCATTGCAACCGCCTCCGTCCAACGCCCGCCTCGGAAAAGATTTGTGTAGTAGTGACTGCCTATTAACTGTATTTTTTTTAGTGGGCATAGGACGTTCCAAGAAACAAGGTGACAATGTGAATCTTTAACATACTAGTATTTTTCGAAGGGTTTGTTTTGTATTAGTTCATCCTCTTTTATACTACCTATATTCACTACTATAGAATTTTTTTTGGAAACACTATTTATTTTCACCGTAAATTCTATTAAAATAGACCGTGATAAATTATCACTGTCGGATTGTAGCTTGAACCAGTAGTGAAAAACAAGATAGTTTTCACTGCCAGATCAAGGCACAAACTAGCGATGAAAACATGTCTTATTGCATATACACCAAACGCTAACCCCAACCCACATCACTCTCCCAGCCACCATCTCCCTCTCTTTCTCTATTCTTGCTCACCCTCTCACCGCCATCTCTCCCTTGCAATCACCCCTCCTCCGTTTCTTACACCAACACCCCCTCCTCCTCTTGACCGTCCTCACACCCACCTCTGCCGCTGCCCCCTCCTGCACCTGTCCACTTCCTACCCTTTGCCACCACTCCTCTCCCACTACGCCCCTTCTCGTCCTCCCCCACCATGGTGACGTGGCCTAGAGAGGTGGCAAGGGTCAGTAGATCATTTAGCCTAGGGCAGCAGCGAGGCGTGGTGGGACTTGCTGCTTCCGATTTTGTCACGCGTCGTCATCGAATCTGGATAGGTTAAACAACATTATTTGAAGAACAAATATCCAATGTTTCAATTTTGTGTGGCAGAAGCAGCATGTGCTAGTTAGTTTCCTGATACCTTTGGCTACAAGGTCCTTTGTCATCACCACGCCCCAACATAGTTGTCACAAGAAAAGATTCATTTTTGGCGTGGGTTGTTCAATTTCCATAAATGTATCATGGCCACATAATATGATGGCCTGATAATATGATTTCGAGGATTGCCCCTTTAGGTGTGTAACTTCAAGTGAAGCACATATATGCTCTTGAGTCTGCTAAATGTTAGCTATGCATCGTGATAGGTTATCCCGTGCTACAAACACTGAGGCCCCCAAGCCGTTAAACATTGGAGGGTCTGAAGTAAGGATTGTGCTATTGTGATAAACCTTGGATAGACACACGCCTCCATCAAAAAATGAATAGAAAAAATTATTGGACAGACTGCAATCTAGTGTGGTGTCTCACGATACATCGTTGCTGCTTTGGGCTCAGCCGTGCGACAATGCACCACATCTTCCAGCGGCTGGGCGCCAGCAGCATGTAACCAAGACATGGCTCTAGCTTGTCGGTTGGCCGTCGGATACATCAAAAGAATTTCACATAAAAGATCGACGGATTCAGAATATAATATCTGTTGGCACTGTCGAACATACAAGATGCACGAGGATTTCCGTCAGCACAGTATCTGAATTTCCAAATACCTCCCATGCCTATTCTTGACTCACTACTGTAGAACATTTTTGTCTATGTATCTCCTTAATTTCCTGCAGTTTACATCTCTCGATTCATCGTATGCATTGGCATTAAATAGGTTTCATAGCCTGTGTAACTTCCTAGTTCATTTAACCCTGGCCACGCACTACTATAGGAAACATTTGTAGCAACACGACCTTTCTTTTGTAGGGGCGGCTCACTCTGCAGCCGCCCCTACAGTGGCCGTGCTCGGCACCCAGTGGACCAGCCGCCCCTACAAATGGAACAGTAGGGGTGGCTGGTGATACGAGTCATCCCTACAAATAGGTCGATTTGTAGGGGCGGCTCAATCACCAGCCACCCCTACTGTTTGATTTGTAAGGGCGGCTCAATCATCAGCCGCCCCTACAAATGCTCCACGTATAACTACTACAGTCCCTTCTTCCTCCTTGGGCCACTCACTCCAACCCGTGAAAAAAAAGGTAGGGAGGCCTTAGGCACCTCTCAAAAATTGCTCTACTAAGGGGGGTTGATCTCAAATCCTTCGGTGGAGAGGTTATAGAAGGTAAGAAAATGTTATTCCAAATCTTTATTTGAAGTTTTAATGGTTAATTAGTGAGTAATTAGAGTTTTGCTTTTCTCTCTCTTCTATGGTGCTTGAGCCTTGTATGAAGCAAATTAGACCCTAGTTTTGAAGGTACTAGGGTAAATTAGTTAAAGGAATACGATTACACCCTTTATTAGTCGATCTTGCATGATTTTAGTGGACTATTAGTAAGTTTTATGGATGTTTTATGTACATCTAGATCTAGATCTAGGGTTTGGTTTTTTTATTAATTTTATTTTTGTAAATTTTTGTTTAGCGAAATGAGACTAAGTTTGCATGAAGGTTAGTGGGTAAATATTAATTGTTGCTAATTGGTGTCTTTGAAATTGTTTATTGTAATCAAGAAATGTATATTTTTAATTAGTTATGAATAACTAGGTCATTAATTAATTATTCTCTAGCATGGTGTTTGATATGCATCATATCATTATATTTGCTAATAGGAACAATAATAATTATTTATTTTAAGTAATTATTAATTTGATTCCTGTATATACATTTATATATATCTGAATAATTAGTCCTTTAATGTATTTTCTTTGATTGTTGTTGTAAAAGATGGAGTTCAGGAAGTCTTGGATGTATGGTTCATTAAGGTGGAAGGTAGGTTTTCGTGAGAAGGTGGATAAATTTATTGAAGCTGCAGAGAAGCATGCAATGACGTTGATACGGAATAAGGATTCAATTATTTGTCCGTATCACGATTGCAAGAACCATATAGCGTGGAAACATGTGGATATCATCAGATCACATTTGATTATGCGAGGATTTATTAAGGACTACGCAGTGTGGATTTATCATGGTGAAACGGTTGTTGGTAACAACGTTGATCTAGAAGACGACGTCGAAACCCTAGATTACCTGGACCAATATTTAGCAGAGCTTGATGCACGAATGGATCCCGAGTTTGGCAATGAACAAGGTGGTGATGTTGGTGGTTGGAATGGTAATGACGAAGGTGGTGCCAATAATGATGGCGGAGCACGTGTTGGGGATGAAGATGACGGTGATTGTTTGGAGGAAATGCTTTAGGCCGTTGGACCAGAGATTTTACTAAAGAGCGTGAAGGGTCTAGAAAATCAAGAAAGGGTGAAAAAACATCGAAGGAGAGTTTGTATGGTGTTAAAAAGGGTTGTCTAGCACACTAGACAGTGCTACATTTTGTGCTTGAGCTACTCATCCTGAAGGCTAAGTACGGCTGGTCAGACTGTAGTTTCAATGATCTATTGCGTCTCCTTTCATGGTTGCTGCCACAACCAAACTCAATTCCCGCCAACACATACCAAGCGAAGAAGGTTATAAGTCCATTGGCAATGGGGGATGAAAAAATCTATGCATACCCCAACTACTGTATTCTTTTTCATGGTGACACATTCAAGTCACTAGATAAATGTCCCGGGTGTGGGGCCAGTCAGTACAAGAACAACCACCTTTACAATGGGGACAAAGCCTCCATGGGGAACAAGAGGAAGAAGGTTGGGAAAAAGGCGGTACAAGATTCTCAATCCCCAGAGGACACTCCATTAGGCAACGATCCAAAGCAGAGAAGAATTCATGTCTTGGTAATGTGGTACCTGCCAGTGGTCGATTGCTTGAGGTGCATATTCCTAAACTCTAAGGAAGCCACACTCGTGACATGGTGGGATGATGAGCGCAAGGTGGCTGATGATAAGATTGGACACCCGGGCGATGGTACTCAGTGACAACACTTCGATGACAAGCACAAAGAATTCAGCACTGACCCAAGGAATGTACGGTTTAGCTTGAGCACTGATGGATTGAATCCCTTCAATGAGAGGACCAGCGACCATAGCACATGGCCAGTGATCTTGACCATGTACAACATCCCAACGTGGCTGTGTTAGAACAAAAAGTACCTTCTCCTCACTATTCTCATTTTGGGTCCGAAAAAACCAGGCATTGATATAGATGTGTTCCTCGAGCCTTTGATGCAAGAAATGGAGAGGCTATGGAGGCATGGGGAGCCAATGTATAATGTGTTTCGGAAGGAGGACTTCATATATAGAGCAATAATCTTTGTTACTACCAATGATTACCCCACACTATTTACTTTGTATGGACAGATCAAAGGGAAGACAAGATGCTTAGTCTGCTTGGATGGTACTACATGGGTGTATCTAGATGCATCCAAGAAGACAGTTTACCTAAGGTACCGACGCTTCTTAAAGACAACTCACAAGTACCACATCAAGATGTTCTTTAGATTTTATGACAATACCCCAGAGACTGAACCCCCTCCGGAGAGACGTCAAAATGGACAACACGTGATCGGAATGGTGAAAAACATACGTATCGTCTATGGAAAGAAGAATCTAGATGGGACGAATAGAGATAGAAGCACACCTTCTATTCCCGATGTACCTTTTAAGAAACAGTCAATCTTGTTTCAGTATCTGCCTTATTGGCCAGACTTGGAGGTCCCCCATACCATTGATGCTATGCATGTGCAGAAGAATGTCTTTGAGAGTCTCATTGCTACCTTGATGGACACAGGCAAGACAAAGGATGGTCTAAAATCATGGAAAGACATGGTGCAGCTAAAAGTGATGCCAGAGCTTCACCCGGTACCTGAGGAGGGCAATATGCACTTTCCTAAGGGGGGGGTCAAAGTTCCTACTGGGTTTTTAGCGAATGTGAAGAGGCTAGTGTCAATGAAGGACCTATCAATAACACACTGCAAGGCTCACGATTTTCATGTGATGCTGACATTGTTCCTACCTATTGCAATCAGGGCTATAAAGCCAGAGTTCTTGAAAATGGCCGTCACCCGCATGCGCTACTTCTTTTCGTAGATCTCATAGAAGACGATTGGCAAAAAAGAGCTGAGTGACCTACATGATTTCATGGTGAAGACCCAAAACCAACTAGAGTTGTGTTTACCTCCCGCTTTTTTTGATATAATGCCACATCTCATGATTCACATGGTTCATCAGATAGGGGCGCTGGGCCCTTGATACTTGCATGAAATGTGGTCCTATGAGAGGTTCATGTTAGTTCTAAGCCGATACATGCATAATCGAGCATACCAAGAGGGCTCCATGATAGAGGGTTATAGTACTGAAGAAGTCATCAAGTGCTATCAAGAGTACCTAAAAGGATAGATAGGGATTGGTAAACCTGATTCTCATCACAAGGGTAGGCTGGCTAGGAAGAGCACCAAGGGGAGAAAAGTGTTCATCAACCAGGATTACAAAGAAGTGAGTCAAGCGCATTATAGTGTCTTGTAGAGTACATAACTGATGCAACTGTACATTGATGAACACTTGGCTATCATTATGCAGGAGAGAAATGGCCGCCTAGACGAGTGGGTCATGAAACAACACAAGCAATGATTAACTACATGGTTCAAGGACCAAAACCTACCGACTGGAGAAACCATAGATAATTTTACCATCAGTAGGTTGCCCTTGGGCCATCGAGACAAGTGACATCTTTGAAAGCTTACGACATCAATGGGTACACATACTATACCCACACAAAGGATAGTACATGTGTGAACCAAAACAGCGGTGTTCGAATAGAAGCCATTGACGGAGTGATCGAAAGATCCAGTTCTTTGGCATCATTGAAGATATATGGAAACTTGACTATGGAATGATTATACAGGAGGTCCTGTTTCGATGCTGCTGGATCAAACAACACCAAGTGAATGAGGTCAGGTTGACAGTCATGGACATCGATAATCTAGGCTACCAAGATGACCCTTGGGTGCTCGCTTCACGTGTCACACAAGTTTTCTATTTACCTAACCCTCATACTAACCTTCCCCCGAAGAAGAAGACAAAGCACGTGGTTGCCTCTAGGAAACAACACATTATTGGAGTTGATGGCGTGGATGATGTTGATGAGTATAATAACTACGCTGAAATGCAGCTATTCATAGACTTTCCTAAGAAGATCAGTGTTGTGGAAAAGAACCTACCCAAAGACATTGCCATGGGAACGAAAAGGTGTCAAGGGGAAAGTTGTTATGGGCTAGTTGTTCAACATGGAGTGTTTGTGTAAGTGTGTGTATCTGTGGGACTACATTTATGTATGTGTGTGAGAAAACATTTATGTTTGTGTGTGAGACAACACTTATGTATGTGTGTGAGACTGCTTTTATGTATGTGTGTGAGACTATTTATGTGTGTGTGAGACTACCACTTTGTTCAATGAAGAAATGACCAAAATAAAAGTTTTGGATCTTGATGAGTTCTACAACTTCTATATTCATGACTTTTTCAGCTAAAATCATTTAGTGTTTCAAAATCTGGTTTGAAGTTGTCATTTTTTGAAATTCAAAATTTGAGTTATTCAAACTTTGTTACATGGAAAGGTGACCAAACTAAATGATAGAGCATGATTTTAGAAATTTTTAGGACAAAAAATCATCACATTTGGAGTTAGTATGAGGGAGAACGACTAGTTATAAATTTTAGCCTGAGATTAAAAAGAGAAATCCATGATGAACAATTGTGATTTCTCTTTTTAATCTCTGGCTAAAATTTGTAACTAGTCGTTCTCCCTTATATTAACTCCAAATGTGATAATTTTTTCCTAAATTTTTCTAAAATCATGGTCTCACAAGTTATTATGTTGATTTTGGTTATATTTTCTTGTGACAAAGTTTGAATGATTCAAATTTTGAATTTCAAAAAATGACAACTTCAAACCAGATTTTGAAATAATAAATGAGTTCAACTGAAAAAGTTATGAATACCAAAGTTGTAGAACTCATTAAAATCTACAACTTTTATTTTGGTCATTTCTTCGTCCAACAAAGAGGTAGCAAACGTTGTTCATAAATTCACAAATCTCTCATATAGTTTATGAAACTATATGAGAGATATGTCAACTTGTGAACAATGTGTACTATCACTTTGTCAAATAAACAAATGACCAAAATAAAAGTTGTAGATCTTGATGAGTTATACAACTTTGGTATGCATGAGTTTTTTAGCTGAAATCATTTAGTGTTTCAAAATCTTGTTTGAAGTTGTCATTTTTTGAAATTCAAATTTTGAATCGTTCAAAGTTTGTCACATGAAAAGATGACCAAAATAAAAGTTGTACATCTTTATGAGTTGAACAACTTTTATATTCATGACTTTTTTCAGTTGAAATCATATACTCTTTCAAAATATTGTTTCAAGTTGTAATTGTTTGAATTTCAAATTTTGAATCGTTCAAACAAAGTCACATGACAAGATGACCAAAATAAAAGTTGTACATGTTGATGAGTTATACAACTTTTATGCTTACAAAATTTTAATTTTAGGTCATTTAATGTCCTAAAATTGTAGTCGAAGTTTTAATATTCAAATTTTTTTTATTTTTGAAATATTTTTTTTGTTTTCTATATTGTTTTGAATATCAGGAAATTGTTTTTATATATATTTATGCATATATAGAATAATACAAAATATTATATACATTTACTTTTCATTTTTGTGATATAAAAAATATAGAATTAATAATTTAAAAAATGTAAAATATTTGTAGGGGCGGCTAGATCAGGAACCGCCCCTACAAATGCATATTTTAGGGGCTGCTGGTGTTTTAAGCTGCCCCTACAAATCGTCCTAGGTATATAAGCATGGCCGCAGAGTGGCCAAAATTTCCTAAGTGTTGGGTGCTCTCTTCTTCCTCCCGACGCTATCAGGCTGCCCAATTTTCCCCCCGCGCCCCACCGCCGCCGCCTCCCAGACCTCTCCCAACGGCGGCGCCCCCTATCCGCACCCCTGGGCCACCACGATGCCACGTGCCTCATATCCACGGTGCCTAGGTTTTAGAGCCCTCGGCCATCCAACCCGTCGCCGCCTCGCCATCTCCGACCTCGAGCTCCACCAACCCGCTCCATCCCCTGGGCCACCAAGTAAGTTAGGGTTTGCTCCCGTGCCGTCCACAACCATGACCCGGTCCACCACCACCTTGTCCCCGACCTTGAGGTGCCACAGGCCCGCTCCCCGCCTTCCCATGGCCCTGGTGCTCGTGCACTCTAGCATTCATGCTCCCTCCCCTGGTGAGCGGCCACGGTCCTCGAGCTCTACGATGTCCTCGCTCCTTCCCTGGCGTCCGCGCTCCTTCCCCCAGCTAGCGGCCCCAATGACCATTAGGGTCCAGCATCCGCGCACCTCCTATGGCGGGCGGCCTGGTTGCCCATGCTCTCCGGCGTCCGTGCACCTCCACCGATGTCCGCGCTCCTCCACAGCTTCGCCTACACCCGACAGGTTCAGATCCACCACTGCTGCTGCTCGCTGCTCCAGCGCTTGTTCCTGATGCTTCACTAATGTGCATTGCCTTGGTTTGTCGGTGCTTGTGTGCTTATTTGCGTAAATTCTCATTGCATGCTTGGAAAATTGGTAAGGTATAGCAACTGCAAATTGGTTTGCTAGTTTCACTATCTACTTTTGTGGCACAACCTTTGTAGTTTATCTCTTATAATATAAGCTTCAGTATGCCACAATGGTCAGTAGAGGTTCCATTCAGTTTCAATTCATGCTTATATTTATTTGTTTGATTTTTGTTCTGTACAATAAATACTAAATTGAACTGTCATTCCTTTTAAGATCTATGGTTGCAGTTGTGAAGAGGTCTCTGTGTGGATTTTGTCGCTACCAATATCTACCTCTACTTACTGAGTTTTTGTAGTGTTACTTGCAATTTGCAAGAAGGCACATCTATGACTGATCAGGGTGCATTGTGGGTACAAGCATGGTATGCAGTGATTATTTAGGTGAAATGTCACCCATTGTGGGTCTGCTTTTGAGCTACCTTCATTAGTTGACATCACAATAGACGCTAATTTAGTGCTATAGCATGGATCTTTATAAATTCCAGCATGAAACTTAGATGGCTCTTGCACTCTTGAAAATAGACTCTATCTAACTAATGCATTTAGATCAGGTGATTAATTGATTCCTTAGGGTGTGTGGTGCTACATTTAATTACAACATGAAACTGTGTGATGAGTATTCTACCAATTTTAAATTTGAGTGAGGAAAGGCTCACTGTGCAACTAGAGTCAGCTAGTGCAACTTGAAAGAAGGCTCACTTTTTTTTTAGATATGCCCACTATTTTTAGATATGTGCATTGTTGCTTGAGCTTGTTTAGATATGATAGTGAAACAGTGGGCAATGCAGTTAGATTGCAATTTATGTCTCAGTTAATTATCTAATACCTGAATGCTTCTTAATTAAATATCTAAATGCTTCTTAGTTACTGTCTTGTTTGCTTCTCAGTTAAATATCTGATTGCTTGTCTGTCAATTTGGGGTTTTAGATATGACCCCTGTGTTTAGATATGCTCACTGTTTTTAGATATGACCACTGTGTTTAGATATGCTCACTGTTTCTATATATGCCCACTGTGTTTATATATGCCCACTGTGTTTGGATATGCTCACTATTTTTATATATGCCCACTGTTTTTATATATGCTCACTATTTTTATATATTCTCACTGTTTTTGTTTGGCCTCCTCTCCTCTCCTCTACTACTACTTGTACTTCTACTTATCCTACTATATGTTTGGCAGCAACTGCTCACAGTTTTTTTATATCCTCACTGTTTTTGTTTGGCCTCCTCTCCTCTCCTCTCCTCTACTACTTCTTCTACTTATCCTATTCTATGTTTGGCAGCAGGTGCTCACTATTTTTATATATGGTCACTATTTTTGGTTGGCCTCCTCTCCTCTACTACTACTTCTACTTCTCCTACTCTATGTTTGGCAACAGGTGCTCACTGTGTTTATATATGCTCACTGTGTTTATGATGCCTTTATGCTCTAAGTTCTTAATCAAATGATGATTGACATGTTTCTGAGGTCTCTGCCACCACTACTACTATTACTACTTGTTTTGTGATATATGGCCGCAGCTACTGCCTACCAAAAAAATAGTAAGCATATATAAACACAGTGAGCATATATATGCTTTTTTGGCCACCTTTCCTCTCCTCTATGTTTGGGAAGCAGCAGCTGCTTTTTTGGCCAACTCTCCTCTCCTCTCTTTTTCTAATGATGAAATTCTCCAACACTAGAAATTATCTGGAATATGATGAGCTAATGATCAAGAACTTGTGAGGAACTTGGCATCATTACCAGCCACCCCTACTATGTTTTTCTATATGCTCACTGTGTTTATGATGTCTTGATGCTCCATGTTTATGATCAAATGATGATTGACATATTTTCTAAGGCCTCTGCCACTACTTCTACTACTCATTTTGTGATCTATTGCTATTTTATCAGATTAATTTATGGCTCGATGACACAAAAGGGTGTAGTGAGACAACATGACAGAAGTAGTAGAAGTAGAAGTAGTAGAAGAAGATAGAAGTTTGACCCTAAGCTTCTCCTAGACCAAAAGCCTCTGGAGGAAACTCGTCTTGAATAGAGTGCCATTGGAGACTAGACTCCTCCACGGTTTTTGGTCTTGTAGTGCCATTGGGTTTTCTTTTATTTTCTCCTCTCCTATTAATGACTATCATGTAAGTCCGTGATCAGTGATCACCAACGGGCAGTGGACAGTTGTATAGGGCAGCAACCCGCTAATTTGAGAGCAAATATTTGAGAAGAATAACGTGGCTTTGTTGATGATGATTTGTTACTATATATGAATACCTACATGATTTCATAGGCTTTCTCGCGTCTCTAAAGTACTTCTACTTCTACTTGTACTACTCGTCTCCTCTCGTCTACTACTACTTCTACTACTTCTACTTCTACTTCTCTTACTCCTCTGTGTTTGGTAGCAGCTGCTCTATTTTTTTGGCAACCAGTAGCTGCTTTTTTTTGGGAAAAACTCTCCTCTTCTCTCCCCTCTTTTGACTATGATGAAATTGTCCAACTCCATATATTATCTGGAATATGAGCTCATGATCAAGAACTTGTGAGGAACTTGGCATCATTATCAGCCGCCCCTACTATGTTTTTCTATATACTCACTGTTTTTATATATGCTCACTGTGTTTATGATGCCTTTATGCTCTAAGTTCTTGATCAAATGATGATTGACATGTTTCTGAGGCCTTTACCACCACTACTACTACTATTACTACTTGTTTTGTGATATATGGCAGCAGCTGCTGCCTGCCAAAAAAACAGTGAGCATATACAAACAAAGTGAGCATATATATGCTTTTTTGGCCATCTTTCCTCTCCTCTATGTTTGGAAAGTAGCTGCTGCTTTTTTTGGCCAACTCTCCTCTCCTCTCTTTTGCCAATGATGAAATTGTCCAACTCCAGAAATTATCTAAAATATGATGAGCTCATGATCAAGAACTTGTGAGAAACTTGGCATCATTACTAGCTGCCGTACTATGCTTTTCTATATGCTTATTGTTTTTATATATGCTCACTGTGTTTATGATGCCTTTATGCTCCAAGTTCTTGATCAAATGATGATTGACATGTTTCTGAGGCCTCTACCACCACTACTGCTATTACTACTTGTTTTGTGATATATGGCGGCAGCTGCTGCCTGCCAAAAAAACAGTGAGCATATATATGCTTTTTTGGCCACCTTTCCTCTCCTCTATGTTTGGGAAGCAACAACTGTTTTTTTTGGCCAACTCTCCGCTCCTCTCCTCTCCTCTCTTTTGCCAATGATGAAATTATCCAACTCCAGAAATTATCTAGAATATGATGAGTTATTGATCAAGAACTTGTGTGGAACTTGGCATCATTACTAGCCGCCCCTACTATGTTTTTCTATATTCTCACTATTTTTATATATGCTCACTGTGTTTATGATGCCTTTATGCTTTAAGTTCTTGATCAAATGATGATTGACATGTTTCTGAGGCCTCTACCACCACTACTACTACTATTACTACTTGTTTTGTGATATATGGCAGCAGTTGCTGCCTGCCAAAAAAATAGTGAGCATATATAAACACAGTGAGCATATATATGCTTTTTTGGCCACCTTTCCTCTCCTCTATGTTTGGGAAGCAGCAGCTACTTTTTTTTGCCAACTCTCCTCTCCCCTTCTCTCTTTTGCCAATGGTGAAATTGTCCAACTCCAGAAATTATCTAGAATATGATGAGCTGATGATCAAGAACTTGTGAGGAACTTGGCATCATTACTAGCCACCCCTACTATGTTTTTCTATATGCTCACTATTTTTATATATGCTCACTGTGTTTATGATGCCTTTATGCTCCATGTCTTGATCAAATGATGATTGACATGTTTTTGAGACCTCTACCACCACAACTACTATTACTACTTGTTTTGTGATATATAGCAGCAACTGCTGCCTGCCAAAAAACAGTGAGCATATATAAACATAGTGAGCATATATGCTTTTTAGCCACATATCCTCTCCTCTATGTTTGTGAAGTAGTAGCTACTTTTTTGGCCAACTCTCCTCTGCTCTCCTCTCTTTTGCCAATGATGAAATTGTCCAACTCCAGAAATTATCTAGTATATGATGAGCTGATGATCAAGAACTTGTGAGGAACTTCTCTGTTATGATGCCATGATGCTCCAAGTTCATGATCAAATGATGACTGACATGTTTCTAAGGCCTCTACTACTGCTAATACTCGTTTTTTTATCTATTGTTGTTTTATCAGACTAATGTATGTCTCGATGATACAAAAGGGTGTAGTGAGACAACATGATAGTCAAGTATTAATGACTGTCATGATAGTGTATGATCAGTGATCACCAATGGGCAGTGGACGGCTGTATAATGCCGCAACCCACTAATTTGAGAGTAAATGACTAATGTGCCTTTGTCGATGGTCAATTTTTACTACATGTCAATACCTCTTTGATTTCTTAGACCTTCTAGCGTATCTAAAGTAGACTTTCTTGCTTCTATTAGAACAAAACATGAAGTGTCGTGGACAAGAGACAGTGCAGCTCCAAGCCCTGAGCACGAGCCAATCTTTGAAGAGGCAGAACCAGAGGACATTACTCAGGAGTAGTTCAACGATGAGATTGGCAAGGGTCTAGCAGAGATGCTTACTCAGGATCAGTCCAACGAGGAAGAGCAGGAGAGGCTGTTGGAGGCGACGATGAAGAAGATGATTATGATGATGAAGATGACAGTGACGAGGATGAAGAAGAAGGATATGAAAGTCCCGAGGATCCTTTCCCACCTGAAGCCAGATGGAGGCCAATGGAGGAGGAGTTGGACAAGGATTTTGACCTAAACAAGGAGGTAGGGATAAAACATTAGTTTGTAAATTTTGCTAACGCTTTGATCGTGTTACAATTAGTAACACTTTGACCTCCCGTATATATAGGTCCCTCCTAAAACTTAAAAAAGATGATGTTGACGTCCGCAACATCTCGGTGGACAAGACATAGCAGAGGAAGGGAGATCAGAGGCAATAACCACAGAGTTGGACATTGCCGCCTCTGCTCCACAACCCCAAGCCACGACCGCGAACTCGGGTACCAAGCCAAAGAGGAAACTAGGGCACAGAAAAGCGAACCAATATCCAGATAAGGCATGCTATTTACACCAAAATTTGGGAAGGAGAACGTGGGAACTCGAAGCTTCTAGGATTGTGTCATCAAGGAATCGATTGCATAAGGTTCGATATCAGTTGATTCTGATGCGGTACTGAGATCGGCTCTTTTTGGATAACATCAGAAATAATGTCAATGGACTATGTATGGATGTCATCAGAGAAAAATATCTCGGACCCTACAAAAAGCAAAAGATTAGGGTCCAAGTTATTTTTAAGTTAGGAATGTTTTCTTTGATTCCAAGAATTGTAATGAGTCGTATTTGAGTAGGATTCATGTTTAGGTTCTGGGTATAAATATTGGACCACAGTTATTGTAGAAAAAATAATAATCAATCAACATAATTACTTTTTGGCTTTATGCCAACCCTTAGGAGTAGGAGTACTGTTGATCTTGACGAGTTCTTTGGCAAATAGGGCTACATCGACTGATCGACCCCTAGCTTGCTTGTGAGTACCGTGATGACTTGTATTGTGCTTGTAAAGCTGCATCAGCTGATTGATCTTTTATGAGCCATAATATAAGTTACTTATCGATCGGTATCGTAGTTTGTAAGGCTACATCAGCTGATTGATCTCTTACGAATCATAATATAGATCAAAGTTATTGATCTTGTGTTAAATAACTTGTTTAAAACAATATCACATGTTATCGAATCTGCTAAGATTAGTAAGATTTTCCTTGTTGTTTTGGTTGATTCACCAGCTATCGACCTTGTTATAATTATTGTTTTATTAATTATAACAAATCACATGATTGAGATAGAGATAGATCGGCATAATATCATCTTAATTGGTCGTCCTTTGATCTGGTCATGCTTTAAATCTTATAATTGATGGCTTAATTCTGCTGGATCGGCTATTTTATTTCTATTCCAATCAAACATAGTATGCATTCAAAGACATGTTCCAATCTTGAAATAAACTCACTAGTTAATGAGATCTAATCTAATGACATTACCATTGCTACATCGACCCGGTCGAACCTCACTGGTAAGACTTTGGATTAGAGATTATCAATTAGTGGTTTTGTTCATGATCAAGATATGTACTATGTTTGCTTACTATGCATGCATCGGCTATTTTAGCCGATTCACCTGTGTTTTCACACATATAGCATGTTTTTCATGAACCTATCAATATATAGACGGTTTTATAGATTTTTTGGCTTTAGTTTGTTATTATTATCATAGTTGTATCGATCCGATCAAACCTCACTGTTGATAGTAATAGATTAGATTCAAGGTGTTTGTAGATCCATTTGTACTAGACAGTCGATTTGTTCGCATGTTTTATCTTTCTGTACTTATCGGCTCAATGCTTTACACTGGTTATATCCATTTAGCTGATGATGTTTCTTTATATTACTTATAACTAGGTGTATTGTACTTGCTATCATAAATCAATCATGACCCACGAGCATTACAGTCCTTAATAGTCAATTTCTCCTCGTATCGGCTATCTAGTCGATTCCCCAGTTTGGTAGCTCTCGAAGCAGCATACTTGGAACTGTCTGGGCAACATCGGCATGTTCCACCCTAAATTAATGATAAAGCTTTCTCTCCTTGTCAATTGTAGGTCAAATTGACTGGCACACTTTTGGGATTTTCAAGATCGACTGGTCCTATGTTGAAGCCAAGCAGATCTACGGGTTGACTTCGCCTAGATTGTCCGACTTGCTGCATGTTAGGTGCATCGCCATGTTTTTGCACCGACATATGTTTTGGCATGCCCGGTGGGACCACAATCGTCATGGCAACTCACAACAATAGGGACATTCTTATGGTGCCTTATGAAGACTTACCTGATAAGGACAAAAATGTCATTGGTAAAGCTATAGAGGAGTTTCGGAATAATTGTTTGTTGTCCTACACCAAGACACGTGATAATAAAGTGGTTCAGAAATATTCACTACCAAGAGTTTTGATACATGGACAGTCAGATACAGATGAAGCTGATGAAAGGCATTTCTCTGTGGATGCTGTGAACAAATCTGTTCATGATGCCATGTTGAATCATAATACAGCTTTCTTGAACACATTCTACAATACCATGAAGGAGGTGTTTCATGGATATCCAATTGATCATATTGGACCGACTTATTACAACATTCCACATCCATTGACTCATGGGACTAATGAAGCCAGTACTAGCCATCAAGAAGCAACACTAGCTGCCAATGATGATGTTCAGGCAGTTTAGAGCTCATCTGAGTAAGTTCAGGGTACACTAATCAAATACAGTATAATCCTGGATCATCAGTGCAGCATGTGCAATAGCCAATGGGGCAAGTTTAGAATTAAATGGTTAATTTTGGCACATCAGGCCAAATATCATCGTCAGCTCAAAAAATAGCACCATCAGTTCAAAGGATTCATAGAGATACAAATCCCAACATTTACAATCAGAGACTTCAAGCAGCAAATCAGTTGGTATATCATTATGGCACATATAGAGATTCCACAAGGATATCATTATAGCTCCGATTATAATACCCTTCATAGGATTCTAAATCTAGGGTATCAAGGTACCCAAAATTTTAATCCAAAGATGGGTCAGCAATTGCAAAGAAGTCCAAATTCAAATGCTGATAAGTTTTTGCTCAGAGTAACTAAAATAATGATGAATCAGTTTAGTTTAAAACCAAAAGGGCAGACCTTTTTGTACAAATGTCCATATCCAAAGTGGTATGATTTGGTTGCTCTTCCTACAAATTACAGGCTTCTGGAATTTGCTAAGTTCACTGGTCAAGATAGTACAAGTACAATAGAACATGTCTGTTGGTATCTTACTCAGTTGGGTGAAGCATCCATTGAAGAAGCTTCTCGAGTTTGTTTCTTCTCTTTGTCCCTATCAGGACTAGCTTTCACCTGGTTTTCATCGTTACTAGTTAATTCTATTGCCAATTGGACTGACTTGGAGAAGAAATTTCATACATATTTCTATACTAGGACTAGAGAAAGAAAATCACATATTTGATGACCATAAGACAAAGAACTAATGAATCGGATGTTGAGTTTCTTCAGAGGTTCCAAGAAACAAGAAATTTGTGCTTTTCATTGAATCTGACCGATGATCAGCTAGCTGCTTTGGCTGTTCAAGGAATGTTGCCAACATGGAGAGAAAGACTGCTTGGGCAAGAGTTTGACAATTTAGGTTAGTTGGCTCAATGGGTGGCAGCACTTAATAGCCAATTCTAGAATATGCACAGAGATACCCGATTCTAGAAGAATGTCACAATTGCTGAAGCTTATAATCCATATTTAGTTAATGATGATGGTGAGGATGATGAAGAAGAGGAGATTGCTACAGCTGAATGAAATTGGGGTAAGAAGATAGTGATGGTGCCAAATTCTTGGGGAAAAGGAGTTGAAGAAATTATGATTTTGACATCACAAAGTCAGACAAGCTCTTTGATTTCTTACTTGAGAAAGGACAGATCAAATTGCCCGCCAATCATGTTATGTTACCTCCTGATCAGTTGAAGAATAAGAAGTTCTGCAAATTTCATAACACTACTTCTCATTCTAATAATGAATGTAGAATTTTCTAGCAACATATACAGAGGGCTATTCAGCAAGGGAAGCTTAAATTTGATACACCTTGGAAGATAAAAGTTGATGGTAATCCTTTCCCAAAAGATCATAATATGGTTGATGCTAAGTTGCTTAAAGGGAAGACTAAAGTTCTAACATCAACTAGGGCAAAACAAACTAGAACAGTTGATCCAGAGATGCAAATATCGGCTGATGAATATAGAGAAATTAAAAGGCATTGTGACCAACAGAAGAGCCAATATGAGCAGGGAGAGACATCAAGAAACGGGGCGATGAGGCCACGTGTTACATCTCGAATTTTGTTAAATAAATGGTAATGATAGAAAGAAAAGGATTATCTATGTTGGTTAGAAGAGAAAGAATATCAGCGTCAACAAGAAGAGGAGAGGTATGAAAGAGAATAAGCTGAATCACATTGGAATTGTCCTTTTCAGACATTATTGGAATAAAGGTTTGAAATTGCCTACTTGAAATAATTGCCCAGAGTGTAGTGAATAATATTGGGAGTTTAGGCAATCTCAAGCCAACCGCCGGTCTATCCATGCTTGAATTGAGTATCATCATGATAATATGGATCGACGCTTAAAAAATAGAAGTGTTCATGATTGGCTTGGGAAGCGAGTTGTTGATCAAAATTGGGTTGATTATGAAGAAGGAGGTGATGAGGAAGAGTTTGTTTGGCAGGTAGGGCAATAGTGTCCAGGAGGTTTATCAAGAAGTCAGAGAAGAAGGGTACAATGCCAAACGAATAGAGAGCTAGAAAAGGCTCAAAAATCTAGTAAACCTCAAGTATGGCGTGCTAAACAAACAACCGATAAGGGTCAACCATCGGCTAATATTCAAATGGCTTTTCTTTTGCCATCAGAATTTAGAGCTCGAGCAGATCAAGAAGTCTATTCAGATTTTGATGAATCAGAATATGAGGAGATGGTTGCCAAATTGACAGTGATACAACAAGCTATATTTGATAAGCCAGTCAAGCATCGACACTTGAAGGCTTTATATGTGAAAGGTTTTGTTGATGGGAAGCCAATGAGCAAAATGTTGGTGGATGGAGGTGCTTCTGTTAATCTTATGCCTTATACTACTTTTCATAAGCTTCGGTAAGGGACCAGGAGATTTGATTGAGACTAACATGATGCTTAAGGATTTTGGGGGTAATGCATCCAAGACCAGGGGGCAATAAACGTTGAATTAATAATTGGAAGTAAGACTTTGCTCACTACATTCTTTGTCATTGATGGAAAGGGTTCATATAGTTTACTCCTTGGTCGTGATTGGATTCATGCAAATTGTTGTGTACCATCGACTATGCATCAATGCTTGATTCAGTGGCATGGAGATGATGTTGAGCTGGTTCATGCTGATGATTATGTGAGTATAGCAACAACTGACCCAATGTATTGGGAACTAGGAAGATTTTGAGTGTTTTTCTGGCAAGCGATGGGAAGGAGGCTTCATTAAGATCAATGATGAAAGCCAACAGCCGATCCAAGCAGTCGGCTCTAAGAGTTTGTTTTAATGGATAATCCAATAGATGGTACAGATGGTAAACTAAGACATGGCTTTACATCGACCGATGAATTATAGGAGATAGATATTGATTCTGGACATAGGCCTTGGCCAACGTATGTAAGTGCTAAGTTGGATCCTGAGTATAAGCGAGAGTTGATAGATTTATTAAAGGAATTTAAAGATTGTTTTGCTTGGGAATATTATGAGATGTCTGGTCTAGATCGATCAATTATTGAACATCGGTTGCCAATCAAACCTGGATATTGACCATTTAAACAAGCTGTGAGGAGATTTAACCCAAATGTTCTTGATGATATCAAAAAGGAGACTGGAAGATTACTAGAAGCAAAATTTATCCGACCGTGCTATTATGCAGAGTGGATATCGAGTGTTGTTCCTGTGTATAAGAAAAATAGGAAGTTAAGAGTTTGCATCAATTTTAGAGATTTGAACAAGGCTACACCCATGGATGGTTATCCGATGCCAATAGCCGATATGTTGGTAGATGCAGCAGCCGGACATAAGGTTATTTGTTTTATGGACATCAATGTAGGATATAATCAATTCTTTATGGCTGAGGAAGACATAGCAAAAACAACTTTTAGGTGCCCTGACATGATCAGCTTATTTGAATGGATTGTGATGACCTTTGGTTTGAAGAATGCTGGTGCAACTTATCATAGGACAATGAATTATATTTTTCATAAGTTGATCAGTAGGATTATTGAAATCTACATTGATGATGTGGTGGTGAAATCCAAAGGGTACAAAGAACATCTAGCTAATTTGCAGGAGACTTTGGAGTGCACGAGAAAACATGGTTCAAAGATGAATCCTAATAAGTGTGCCTTTGGAGTATCAGCTAGACAATTTTTGGGTTTTGTGGTCCATGAGAGAGGAATTGAAATTGGTCAAAAAAGTATGAAAGCAATTGATGAGGCAGTACCCCCAACTACTAAAACGGAGTTACAATCTTTGCTTGGTAAGATTAATTTTATCAGAAGGTTTATTTCAAATTTGTCAGAAAGGGTTCTGCCATTTTCTCCTTTGTTGAAGTTGAAAATGATCAAGAATTTAAATGGGGTGACGTACAACAAAAGGCATTTGAGGAGATAAAAGAATATATGAAGTGTCCACCTGTGCTGGTCCCTCCTCAGCAAGGTAACCTTTTAAGTTGTACGTATCGGTCGATAGCCAAACAATTGGATCGGCCTTAATGCAAGAGTTTGAAGGAAAAGAACGAGTTGTTTTCTATTTAAGTAGAAGGCTTTTGGATCCAGAAACAAGATATTCTCCTATTGAAAAGTTATGCTTATGCTTATATTTCTCTTGCACTAAGTTGCGACATTACTTGTTATCGGCTGAGTGTATAGTTGTTTCTAAGGCTGATGTGATCAAGCACATGTTATCAATGCCAATATTAAATGGGAGAATGGGAAAGTGGATTCTTGCATTATCGGAATTTGACTTGAGGTACGAATCGGCTAAAGCAGTCAAGGGGCAAGTAATAGCCGATTTTATTACTCTGCATCATAAACCAAGTATTGGCTATGTAGAACTGATACCTTGAACATTGTTCTTTGATGGATCATCGTGCAAGCAAGGTGGTGGCATTGGTATTGTTATTGTTTCACCTCGGGGGGCAAGTTTTGAGTTTGCTTTTCCAATTAAACCAATGACTACCAACAATCAAGCAGAATATGAAGCTATCCTTAAGGGACTTCAACTTCTTCATGAAGTAAGGGCTGAGTCAATTGAAGTATTTGGAGATTCACAGTTAGTTATTAATAAGTTGATCGGCCTATATGAATGTAAAGATGATATTATGAGAGGATACTATAATGAATGCCAGAGGTTACTCAAGGAATTTCCTCATATTTCTCTTCAGCATATTTCAAGAGCACAAAATCAAGAGGCTAATCGGTTAGCTCAGAGTGTGTTAGGTTATCAAGTGTTTCAAGAGGTCTTAAGCAATGAAACTGTGACTAATGATTGGAGAGTCGAAATAGCCGATTACCTTAAGAATCCATCACAGAAGGTTACCAGGAAACTAAGGTATAAATTGACTAAGTATGTTTTGTTAGATGATCAGATTATATTACAAGACAGTCGATAGGGTGTTGCTTAAATGCTTAAATCAAGAAGAAGCTAAAGTGTTGATGGGTGAAGTACATGAAGGGATATGTGGAGCTCATCAATCGGCTTATAAGATGAAATGGATTATTCATAGGTCTGGATATTTCTGGCCAACAATACTAGAAGATTGTTTTGAATATTACAAGGGGTGTCAGGATTGTCAGCGTTTTGGTAATATTCATGAATCGCCTGCATCGGCTATGAATCCAATAATTAAACCATGGCCGTTTCGAGGTTGGGGAATTGATTTAATTGGCCAAATTTTCCACCTTCAAGTAAAGGACATAAGTTATATTGGTAGCAACAGATTACTTTACCAAGTGGGTTGAGGCAATTCCTTTGAAGACGGTAACCTCAAAGAATATGGTTGATTTCATCAAGGAACATATTTTGTATCATTTTGGAATTCCTCAAACTATTACTACTGATCAGGGGACAATGTTTACATCTAAAGAGTTCATAGATTTTGCTGCCAGTATGGTAATTAAGTTATTAAATTCTTCTCCTTACTATGCTCAGGTTAATGGCCAGGCAGAGGCGTCCAATCAAATTATTATTAAATTGATTAAGAAGAAAATTGAGGAGCAACCAAGGAAGTGGTACTTAACACTCAATGAGGCATTGTGGGCATACAAGATAGCTTGCCATGGATCGATTAAATCATCACCTTATGGGTTAGTATATGGGCATAATGTAGTTCTTCCTTGGGAAATCCAGACTGGATCAAGACGTGTTACATTACAGAATGATTAGACAACTGAAGTCTACAAAAATCTAATGATGGATGATTTAGAAGACTTAAGTTGTCATCGACTACGTGCTCTTGAGAATATTGAAGCCAATTAGTTAATGGTTGTAAGGCATTATAACAAAAAGGTCAAGAACAAACAGCTTGGTGAAGGAGAATCAGTCTGGAAAGTAAAATTGTTGATTGGGTCTAAGAACAACAAGTTTGGCAAATGGTCACCTAATTGAGAAGGTCCTTATTAGATTAGTTGTTGTGCACCTAGCAATGCTTACATTTTGGAAATGCTAGAAAGGAGAGAAGAATTTGATAGAGCGATCAATAGAAAATACCTAAAGAAGTGTTATCCTAGTGTTTGGATTAATGCTTGATAGCCGATTTGTTAGTCGTCAGCTCTAACAGCTGGTACCAGAAAGGTATCACCTTTAGTTCAAAAAATAGACTCGAAGGGGTGAAAGCCGATACGGCATGTATCGCCTATAGAGAAAAAACAAACATACATACAGACGATCATGATAATCGGATTCAGAGACTAGTTCATAAAGAAAGACTTTATTTATTGATAGTTTGTTCCTAGTACAAGCTTATCAAAAACTTTATTAATCACATCCTAGGCGGATATGATGTCCATGATGGCCTTCGCCGTGTCATCGAAGTCCTCAATCAAGTCCTCGTGCATGTCGGTGTCATCGGCCATCGGGAAGCCCGGCTCCATGGTGCAGAGATCATGCCCGGTCTGGACCTACGTCGTTGCCAGGGCCACCGCCGTGCCACGGTGAACGCCATGGTGGGTGATCCCTTGGACGCACGGGGACATCATGAGGGCGGTTGTTGAGGAGAGGGCCCCGGGCGTTGATGACCGCCGTAGCCATGTTCGCCGCTAGTTGGAGATTCTCCAACTGCACCATCAGGGTTGGTAATCATAGAAACAAAGGGGCTATCAAGACAAAGACGGTGTGAAAATTGAAGTAAGGGTTTTCTTGGAGTTTGTCTTACCCGCAACCATGGCGTCGGACTCAGCCAGCCATGCCCGAGCAGCGCTAGCCTCTTCCTTGGCAGTGAGGAGGGTGGCTTTAGAGGCCCTGAGCTGGATCTCAAGTTGACCGTTCTCCTAAGTTGCCTCAGAGTAATGGTCCTAGGCCACCCTCCAGTCCCGAAGGAAACGTCGATCATCGCCGTCGTTGTAGGAGTCGGAGGAGTCCGACGATGAATCTAGTACAGGGGTGGTAGCAGGTGTAGCATTGGAGGGCTCGCCGGCCATGAAAGGAAGTGGACGAAGGCTATCAGTCAGGATGAACCTATAAACAAGTTAGAAAGATTCATTGCCATGAGCAGAAGATGTCGATCTTACCTCATATGGCGGAGGCACTGGCTCATTGGTAGGTTCTCCTCTAGGACCTCCTCCGCCGCGCGCTTGCCCTAGTTGTCCTCGCCAGCCATACAGTTTGGTTAGCTCTAAGAGAGGAGAAAAGGGAAATTGCTACAGGTTTTGTGAAGATGGAAAGATTGCAAGAGAATGGAAGCAGTTGCAAGTGTAGATGTGTTTGAGGTTGGAGCCTTTGGGTGGTATTTATAGCCATGAAGCAAGGTAGTAGATATCTCGGGATGTGCAAAAGGTAACCGCAATTAATAGAAGGCAAAGCGCCGCCCCACTAATGCCGAAGAGAATGTGGCGTTGATAACTGAGAATAGAAGATTGAGGAGTTTTCTTAGTGGAGGCCGTATTTTAGACTTAATTGGATTAGAGTCAAAGGTCTGGAATCAGCTATTTTCAAATAGCTCTTTAGCCGAGATAAGAGATACAATAGATCAGTAGAAAATGTGGTTATCATTGGTTCCACACAAAATATATGTTACAAATGTTGGTATGCAGATTACAAGTTTAGAACATCCTAGATTACTTTCAATGCTTTTAGCCGAGATAGCATCGACTTCTAGTGATTTGTTGCTTGTCTTCTTCGGCTGATCCAGGGATGTTCTCGAGGTTGATGCAGGATGGCTTTTACCTTCTTTGACCTTGGTCAGCATTTCCTGTTTCTTCTAATTAATGCATTGGGTATTTGAGCCAGATTGGACTCATGGCGATCGATGGCAGCCTTCACGTTCTCCAATTCCTTCTTGAGTTCTGCACGCTTGGCTTTTAGTTGGTTCAGCTCTGGTTTGATCCTGAGGGAGGAGTTCTTCAAGTTATCGATTAGTTGTGCTAGCTCTTTGGCCTCTTGTTTGTTAGAGTTCTTCTTGACCAATAAAGCTTTGTGATCAGTTAGGTTTCTCTGAGCCCTTTTCACTCTTGGAGCTTGATCCCCAATGTTGGACAAAGGAGTTAGAACCTCAGCAAGATTCGAAGGCAAGTTACCCTTAATAGCTAAGAAAGTTCTTCTGACCGGATCTGCATCCTGGACCAAATCAGCTATATTCTTTTTGAGCATTGGCAGCATATCTTTTAGCCAATTTTTTATCTCCTCCGACAAAGTTTCTTTGGAGGAGATGGCTGATGAGCCGATTTCATCTTCATTTATATACTCTTCAAAATTGAAAGAGTAGCTCAGAGCTGGTGAGTTGAGTGCCTGTAGGTGGGTAAGAAAAAAATTTGTTAAGAAATAACAAGTTGTTTGAAAATAAGAAGAATGAGGAGATATAGTACCTTTTCTAGGGTAGTTTCTATCTGAGGAGAAGGAACAAGCTGATGATGCACCAATGGTATCTGGTTGAATTCGGCTCTAACTTTAGTGATGGTATCTGCAGACATTAGGGAAATTGTTCAAAAGATTATGTTGGTTGCAGGAAGATAAACTAGGTATATGACTTTCTTACCATCAATTGTTTGCTGGACTGGAGATTTGACAGTCTAGGGTGTCAACATCAATAGGATCATTTTCAACTAGTGGGCTATCAGACTTCTGCTCTTGCATGAATGTCTCTTCAGGGAGTGTCTAACATGGTAAATGGTTCAGAGAAGAGATGAAAGTTGAATGAAAAATCGAGAATTTTGAGGAGATACCTTGGCAGCATCAGAGGGTGAAGTGGAAGGATTTTCTACTATTTTGGAAGCATCGGTTGTTTCAATCGTAATCGGCTCCTTTGGGAGGTCAGCTGATGAAGGTCTAGTTGGTGCTGATCCAAACGCCTAGGACAATCAGTTCAGCACCCAGAGCAGATTGGGATGCAATGGTTGATAACTGTGAGGAAAGAATCAGAATTAGAAATTGAATATCATTTTAGGAAAAGGATGAATTGTTTTACCTGAGTAGTTGATGGTCTCATTCTACGAAGTCTTTTCCCAGTATGTTTTTCTAGGTTACCCCTTGGGTTGCCTTGCGTTTTGAAGATTGATATGTTACAATTGTAGGGGCAGCTTGGGTTTTCATCAGTTTCTTCAGTGTGGGTGCAGTTGATCCCATTCTTAATATTAGACATGGTGGATAATATTCTATGGCATGCCCTTTTCTGTCCACATTTGGTGGATTGAATTCAGCATCCTACAAGCGAGTTCTAATAGATGAGTTGATAGAGGGACTTTAGTAGATGATCTTTATGGAAGAAAAAAGAGTTAGCTAGTTACCTCACTATCGAAAACAAAATCTTCATCTAGAGTTATGCAGCTAGGATGGACTAGCCTGTAGAAGAGGTGGGAGTGCCATTCTTGCCACCAGGAATCATATAAATGTAAAGTGAAGGAGGCTTTGGTCCATTCATGCAGATAGAGGGAAGGAAGATTTGATCCTAATTGGAAAACTATAGAAGCTTCCATTGCCTCACTGATGCCTTCTCTCGGTTTCAGTATATCTTTGAAAAATAGCTAGGGGCAGTTGACCAAGACCAAACTGACGAGCTACGAGAGAAGGGTTGTAAAATTCATAGGTTGGAAGGTTGCCTGGAAGAAAAGAACCTGTGGACATTTTGCCATGGCCATGACAAAATTTGGTTGGAAGAACGCAGGGTTTGATGAAAGAATTGAAGATTGTAGCTGCCATTTCGTCTGAGCAGCCCGATTCAAATCAAAATTTGAATAGGAAGACCAACTCTTTGTTCTCATCTTTATCATAGGGTAGCCAGGTCAGAATATCTGCATCAAACCCTCTATAAAACTTCTTAAAGAGGTGGCCTTCATCGATAGTAATTGTTATGGCCGATGCAGCTTCACCATAGTTCATACACTGGCGGGTTCTTCCTTCTTTGCCTTTGTATTCCTCATCAAAGTTAGAAGAGGGAAAACTCAAATTCTAGAGATTTGGCATCACAATCTTGTGCATATACAAATTTAACCACATTTGTATTAACCACCAAGGGCCGCTGATGGTGTGCACTGCTTCATTCTTCAGCAGCTGGGCAGCCAGCTGGTGCATTAAGTGGTAAGCTGATCCCAATAGATATTTTCCAAGAGGAATCTCAATGCCTACTACTAGATGCTCTGCCAAGAGTTTGTGATAGTAAGTCGGACCACAAGATGACCCACAGAAGATGAATTTTTCTAACCACATGTTCAGAAAAGCCACATGTTCTCTTTCGCTAACAGCCGATTCATTCCTAATGTGGTTTTGGATATAGCTTGCCCATCCTATGCAGTCCGATATTTTGGCAAATTTCTTTGACCTAGCACCTAAGAGTTCATATGGCTGCATTGGTCCTGTTATTCTGAGGCCAGTCAACATATAAACATTGGCTAAGGTAATAGTCATCGGGCCGTGACCAAAGACGAAGGCATTCAAGGTATTGGACCAGAAGTAAGAAGCAGCAATTAGGAGTGAATTATTTCTCTCCATTCAGGCATTGGCTTAAATCGTAAACTTCCCAGTCTCCACCCTTTTTGTCTAACACTCTATGGAACTAGTCTCTCCATCCCTTAGGCATTTTAGGCCAATTCCTAAAGGGATTTTTGGTGTTCCAAGAAGATAGATCTACCAAGGACTGCCTGAAAGGAATTTGATTGGTTTCTTGGTTCATAAAATCCAAAGGGTTAGTATTTCCCATGGGTCCAAGGTAATAAGCATTTGGAACAACAGACAAAGGGATCAAAATTTAATTTTCCATTCCTTGGAAAGCCAGATGAGATAAACTTAAGGAAAAGGAAAAATACAAAGCAGTGGCTGATAGTTGAGAGGCGGAAATTTGTAGACGTACCTCAGGGATGTAGTCGCTAGTTGCCATTTTAGTTGGAATAGATCTGAATCTAAGAAAGGGTTGTAGAGGAGTGACTTGAAAAGCAGCTCGAGCAAAGTAGAGAAACTGCTAGGGTTGGAGCTCTGGTGGTGGCGGCTTTGGTTATTGAGGCTTGCTCAAGAAGAAGGGGAAAGTAAATCAGCCGAGTGGATTGAAGGTATACTATTGGGATGCTATATAAAGTTTGGCCTAAAAAGTCAGGAGTCACGCGTTTGTTTCAGAATAGGTGGTTGCAACGCGGTGAAAGGATGAATGAAATTTTGGAATAAAATCATTTTTATCCCAAAATTGGGGGCATGTGTTTACACCAAAATTTAGCAGAGAGAACGAGGAACTTGAAGCTTCTAAGATTGTACCCTCAAGGAATCGATCAGATGTGAATCGATATCAGCTGATTTAGATGCGGTACTAGGATCTGCTCTTTTGGATGACATCAGCAGATAACGTCAATGGACTACGTACGGATGGCGTCGGGGAAAAATATGTCGGACTCTACAAAAAAGAAAAAGATTGGGGTCCAAGTTATTTTTAAGTTCGGAATGTTTCCTTTTTTCCAAGAATTGTAATGAGTCGTATTTGAGTAGGATTCATGTTTAGGTTCTAGGTATAAATATTGGACCCCAGCTATAGTTGAAAAAAAACAATCAATCAACACAATTACTTTTTGGCTTCACGCCAACCCTTAGGAGTAGGAGTACTATAAATCTCGATGAGTTCTTCGACAAATAGGGCTGCATCGACTGATTGACCTCCAGCTTGCTTGTGAGTACCGTCACGACTTGTATTGTGCTTGTAAAGCTGCATCAGCTGATTGATCTTTTATGAGCCATAATATAAGTTAGTTATCGAACTGTATCATAGTTTGTAAGGCTACATCAGCTGATTGATCTCTTACGAATCATAATATAGATCAAAGTTATCGATCTTGTGTTAAATAACTTGTTGTTTAATACAATATCACCAGTTATCGAATCTGCTAAGATTAGTAAGATTTTCCTTGCTATGTTTTGGCTGATTCACCAGTTATCGATCTTGTTATAATTAATGTTCCATTAATTATAACAAATCACCTGATTGAGATAGAGATAGATTGGCATCATATCATCACAATTGGTCATCTTCTAGTCTGGTCACACTTTAAATCTTATGATTGATGACTTGATTATGCTAGATTGGCTATTTTATCTCTATTCCAATCAAACGTAGTATGCATTCAAAGACATGTTTCAATCCTGAATAAACTCACTAGTTAATAAGATCCAATCTAATGACACTACCATAGCTACATCGATCCAGTCGAACCTCACTGGTAAGACTTTGGGTTAGAGATTATCGATTAGTGGTTTTGTTCATGGTCGAGATATGTACTATGCTTGTTTGCTATGCATGCATCGGCTATTTTAGCCGATTCACCTGTGCTTTCACATATATGGCATTCTTTCATGAGCCTATCAATATACATATGGTTTTATTATTCTTTGGACTTTAGTTTGTTATCATTATCATAGCTGCATCGATCCGGTCGAACCTCACTGCTGATAGTAACAGATTAGATTTAGGGCATTTGTAGATCCATTTGTACTAGACAGTCGATTTATTCGCATGTTATATCTTTTCTCGCTAAACTTATCGGCTCAATGCTTTACACTGGTTATATCCATTTAGCTAATGATGTTTCTTTATATTACTTATATGTGGGTGTATTCTACTTGTTATCATAAATCAATCATGACCCACGAGCATCATAGTCCTTAATAGTCGATTTCTCCTCGTATCGGCTATCTAGTCGATTCCCCTGTTTGGGTGCTCTCCAAGTAGCATACTTGGAACTGCCTGGGCAACACTGGCATGTTCCACCTTAAATTATTGATAAAGTTTTCTCTCCTTGTCAATTGCAGGTGAAATTGAGTAGCACGCTTTCGGGATTTTTAGGATCGATGGGTCCTGTGTTGAAGCCAAGCAGATCTCTGGGTTGACTTTACCTAGATCATCCAGCTTGTTGCGTGTCAGGCGTATCGCCACATTTTTGCGCTGACACATGCTATGTGATAACAGAGGTCGGACCAGCAGGGGAGATCCTTCAGCCAAAGCATCTCAGAGCATGATTTCCTAATTCGATCAGGGCCCGAGTAAGAGATGAGTTGAACCCAGCAGTCATCAACTATAAAAAAAAGTACCAAAGGAGACAAAGAGAGATCTATCGGAGAAGTTCCTGATGGTCAATTTCTAGTTTCTGGAGGGAAGCCTTCCACTGGTAAAATGTCAAGCAATTAAGATAATGGGAGAGTCATTCCGACGTTGGAAGTCGGACCTCAACAAGAACTATATCCAAAAGGGGTTAACTCCATTCCACGAGTTTGGCCACATAACTCCTAGTCAATGGGCGGACCTTGTGGCTCAGAAGACTTCATTGGAAGCATTGGCCCTCAGTGTCCGTAACACCGAGCTAGAGAAGAGGAACCAACACCCCCATCGTCTAGGGACTCGGTGGCTACTATGGCAAGGACGAGTAGTTTAGGAAGATGGTGGAAGAGGCCATAGCATCCGGGTCATTCAACTTGAGTAGGTTGAAGGTACACTCAAGGAACTGGATCCTTGGGAGGAGTACTAGTACTATAGCATCCAGTGCACTTAAGTTTGATAACCCAAAAACAGAATAGGCAGTATCAAAGATACTAAAATATGCTGAAGACAAGGAGAAGCGCTCATTCAAGCCTTCCAGAGAGAGGAACGAGCTTAGCCTTGCCTTGGGAAACCCTGAGCACATAGGCCGCACCTAGGGGCTAGGGAAAGAACAATCTAGAAGCAAGGATTCGAAGAGGACCAACACATGTACAAGAAACATGGCAGAGACCGAGAGTCTAATCTTGAGCTCACCATGAAGGCTCTAGTTGCGAAGTAGCTAGAGGAGCAAGGACTATGTACGGAGCCAAGGATAGTAATGGTGTCGCCAGGAGAACTAGCATTAGTTGGCAGCCCTCTGGAAGTTCCTAGCAGCCAAGGTTCCACTACAACCACAACCCCCATCAATCACATACTAGAACCTACTAGTTGCACCTTGGTGGTTCTCATCGGTAGGCAAAACACTATGATGGAGGTGGCAACGGGTGTGGCACATCATCCTGACAGCTTGCATCACAATAATAAGATCCCGCCAGACTACACTAGGGTCGAGGTGCATACCATGAAGCCCAAGTTCATGCAATGGAAGATAGACTACCCAACTCCCGAGGGACTGGAGTTATTCAGAGAAGTAATGAACCAGTTCATCCTTTGGCACAAATAGGACATTATATTGACTGCTTCTTCGCCACTTGTTCAACGTTTGGAGGGAGTTGTTGAGGAGGGGGAGATACTTTCACCATCTTGTGACCACCACTTGCCTGAGATGCCACATTCTTTGCCTCCTCCTAGCGAACATGTGCCTGAGATGCTATAGCCTATGCCATAGTCTTCCCAGCCTCCTAGCGATCACATGCCTAAGATGCCACAACCTTCTCCACCTCATAAGGAGCAATGGCCTAATGTGGACCTAATACATGAGCAACAAGTGCCTCTAGAAGAAGTTCATGCACAAGAGGGTGACCGCAAGGAGCCAGAAATTGGAAAAAAGCATCCAATCACCATAAGGCCAATTTATACACCGATGAAAGATATCATGTCAACAGCCAAGTGGTACGCCCATGACCAGTTCAAGCCTGAGAACCGAGTCAAAGAAGTACCAACATCTGAGGCGGCCATCACTAGCAATCACCAACTGCCAAAGAAGTATCCAAATATTAATTGATGCCATCAAATGGTCAAAGGATTGCCTAAAAACCTATGAAAGAGGCAAGCCCTTCCTACCAAACTAGGACATCCCGTGCCTACCACTTGGAATGAAAAGGTTCCATGATTGGTACTTGTGTGCTCTCCAGACGAAAATAGAAATCAAACAAGCACGCTTCCCCGCCAACACATTTGGAGGCCCAGAAGGGGAAATTGCCTTTGACTTCAATGACGTCTAGATAATGTTTCACCTTGGAGAAATGGAAATGAATCTAGTTCGCACGTGGTGCCTGCAAGTCCTTGCCCTCTTGATATAATATGATTCTAATCTTTGGATTTTGTTGTAACTAACCCATGCTATGATTTGTAGAATGCAAGTGCACCTTTCAAAACAAATGCCAAGTGTGCGAGCTGGGTATGTAGACCCTCAATGTATACCACAACCAAACTCCAATTACGTTAAAGACTAGAAACTAGATGGCAAACATCTAGCTGCTGGAAAGACCGTTGAGGAGAAAGAGGCAATCCAGCAGAAGGAAATAAGGGAGGCATCCTTAAGACAACGGCATACATAGCCATAGCTTTTAAATACATAAAAAACAAAGTTATATGGCTGACATACAACTTCGAGTAAGTTCAACTATATACTTAAAGCTTTAAGAATACACATTATTTTGTTCGATGCAAAAGAGCTTATCGGTTTCTATGATTAAATTCATGCAGCTGCCACTGGATTTGTATAGGCATCGATGTCGGGATGGGCATGGCGTGGGTCTTGGATTCAATAGATAAGAACCCGGTGACATACAAAGACTTCATAGCGATTCTCAAGACGTATACATATCGACAATCCTCTTATATTTTTGTATATATACTTGTAACATTCACTTTTGGATACTAACAAGTTGCTTTTGTTAAATTCATTCGAACAGGGCATACAACTACCATGTTAAGACTCACAAAGGGAGGCATGATCCACAAAGGAAGCATAACCTGTGTGTCAAAACACTATGTGCAGTAAGTGTAACTTACTTTAGTATTCTATTACGTTGCTGCCAAAAGCATTACTTAACATTTTTATATGCGAAACACACGGTGCCCAAAGCAGAAGCTCGAGAGTTTACATTGTGGATATTACGTATGCACTATGATGAGTAACACTGGTGCCTATAGGAGACAACCTTGTAGGGTAAGTTTGAACCTCTTTAATTGTTATTACAGCCATGTTAACTTCAAAACCAGCTCCATGTCAATTTCATGCTCTATATATTGTAAGGTAGGGCATAAAACTAGCATTACACTTGCAGTCCTACAACTAGAGCTACTCCGTATTTCAACCATGTTAACATCAAAACTAGCTCCATGTTTATATATGCTCACTATGTTTATAGATGCTCACTGTTTTTATATATGCCCACTATGTTTAGATATGATCACTGTTTTATATGTGCACACTGTTTTAATATGTGCCCACTGTGTTTATATATGCTCACTGTGTTTACATATGCTCACTATTTTTATATATGCCCACTGGGTTTAGATATACTCGCTGTTTTTATAAGTGCACACTATTTTAATATGTGCCCACCATGTTTATATATGCCCACCGTGTTTATATATGCTCACTATTTTTATATATGCACAGTGTGTTTAGATATGCTCACTGTTTTTATATGTGGACACTGTTTTAATATGTGCCCACCGTGTTTATATATGCCCACCGTGTTTATATATGCTCATTGTGTTTACATATGCTCACTGTTTTTATATATGCTCACTATGTTTATATATGCTCACTATGTTTATAGACTATTTTTATATATGCCCACTGTGTTTAGATATGCTCTCTATTTTTATAAGTGCACACTATTTTAATATGTGCCCACCGTGTTTATATATGCTCACTATGTTTATAGACTATTTTTATATATGCCCACTGTGTTTAGATATGCTCACTATTTATATATGCACATACTGTTTTAATATGTGCCCACCATGTTTATATATGCCCAGCATTTTTATATGTGCTCACTATTTTTATATCTACTACTTGTACTTCTACTACTCCTACTCCTCTATGTTTGGCAGCAGCAGCTATTTCTTTTTGGCAACCAGCAGCTGCTTTTTTTGGAAAACTCTCATGTCCTCTCCTCTAACTACTACTTGTACTACTTCTATCATGTGATGGTGGCAGTGGTTCAGCTATCCCACTCCAGCTATGATTTATTTATATGCAGTGTGCTAACCAAATCTTGTTTTCTCGTAGTGGCAAGAAGAGAAAGGAATGAGAGCTGACCCATACAAAGATGACAACCTCTTGGAGCTCGTCTGCGACCTTTGCAACTTCATATTGGACCAGATTATACACGTCAGAAGCCTTTACCATGACCCAACATCTGACTTAGGTAGGCATCGTCATCACCAACATCTTCGTGAGATGGAAAGGCTTGCCTTAGGCCGTTGATTGGACTTGTGAATGTAATGTGACATTAGTAAAGTTATCGGACTTGTGGAACGGTCGAACTTGTGAATTATGTGAATGTAATGATGAATTATATATGTTCTTGTGATTTGGACTTGTAATTTTATTGGATATAATGTTCTTGTGAATTATATATATGTATATGTATATATCTTCTTGTGAATTAGTTGTTGATATAATGTCCTTGTGAATTATATATGTATATATATGTTCTGGACAAATTTAAAATTCCAAATTTAATTTTTTTGTGGGAAAATGTACTATAGGGGCGGTTCTAGACTTAACCACCCCTACAAATGCAAATTATAGGGCCGGCGTGTGTTACAGCCGCCCCTACAAATCTTATTTGTAGAGGCGGCTAGTGTTATCAGCCGCCCCTACAAATACATGATTTGTACACATGGTAGCTTAGGGGCGGCTGGCCGAACTGCCCCTACAAACCTCCTTAAGCCACCCCTACAAATGTTTACTGCAGTAGTGACGAAATATAATATTTAATTATCCTCTTGGAACATTTACTTCATCTGGTGCTACTAGCACTAATGTATCGTCCCCTTCCAATCCCAAACTAAAGAAATACCATATTCCGTTGTACTACGTTGAGTGAATATAAAATGAAACAACAAAAGTACTACCAAACATGTGCACTCCTTGACTAAATTTGGCATGGGTTGTGTTTTGTTTGAACATCAAATAGCCAAATTTAACTTCATATACTTAGTCATATAAGAGCATCATTTGATTAATTCGGCTGCCACAAATATAATTATGTTGACAGTCCCTTGCCAATTAATAGATTCAATTGGTGAACAATGCGTTGATCAGTTAACCAAAGGATGAGACGAAGGGTAAAATAAATATAAAGATCAGTGTTGCATTATTGCTTTAAGTGTTGGTTCAGACAATCGTGAAATGGCCACAATGCCCGACGAATCGTGATGTGATCTAAACGTTAATGAAAATGCTACTCATCATACTCTGCATATGGGTTGAACTACCACCTGATTTCCTGCAGCAATCCGAGGACAGAGACAGGTGGGATGGCATGTGAGCACATGCGCCTATTAACAGGGAAAAAATAACTTAGTTGATTATTGCATGATAGTCCTTACAACACTTCAATTCCTAAATATGTTGCATTAGCTTTTCAAATTATCTCTCATTTAAATTGAGTTGCACCTTTTTGGTGATGAGATGCCATCTTGAGCAGGTCTACATGTTGCAAAGATGCCGTCTAACACAAATACCAGAAGTAAATGCAAGACATGCAAGATGCTTTTAGAAATTACTTTTTCTATTTCTCAAATGACTCAGTATTAATAAGGATGAATAATCTGTACTAACATGAAGTAAATACAAACTGAATATTAATACTGAACCCGCATAATAATTCCCTAGATTGAACAATCCTTCCCATTCCCTGTACACATATGGATATAAACTAGGAGGAGGCAACCTCTCTGTAGTCTTATTCATCCTTGGCCCAATATAACCTCCTTACATCGAACATGGTGGTAGATAGAATAAGCTGCAGTGATGTCCACTGAATGAATGAGAAATTCTCTAATATATGTTGGAATCGGAGGTAACTGGAAAGCAGCCTTAGTGTCACGCTGCCGAAGGCACAGTAGTTGTATTTCCTTAACCTTGTAACTACTATTTCCCACAGCTTTGATCTGTCTCACAGCATGCTAGTACTGCTGCCGATGACACGCCAGCTCGTGGCACATGCAAGTTGAGCCATGTGCTACTGGTTGCCCGAAGGACGTGGTGGCCGGCATGGTTGGAGGCGGCGAGGGTAATGTTACGCTGGTGATGGTGAGCTGAGCCATGGCAGATAAAGCTACAGATAGGACCCGAGTGGACGATGCTCTGAAGCTAGCGTCTACATGCCTGCATGGGGTCTTGTGTTCCAGCTCGATGCTTGCGCTGCGTGACGTAACATGGATTTCCTTGTTTGGTGCTCCAAGAAATTTTGGAGATGCCTTCATGCCGCCCTGGGGAACTAATTATGCAAAATGGCCAGCCAGGAAACTGGCAAATGGCTTGTACAAAAGACATGTGTTCAGAAGCAGTTTTTGTCAGGAGTGCTGTGGGAACACAAATGCCAGGGTAATACAATAGTCTTCCAGCCATTTACAGAAGACATGTGTTAAGAAGCAGTAATTTGTCCTTTTCCAATTACTCTATGACGAGTACTAAAAAAATAGAAATAGCTTTTACATTTAAAAAATATGAATGTTGAACGATATAATTTGCTAGTGCGAATAGTACATGTTTCTCTTTCCCTGTGCATATATAAATATGAGAGGTGGAAGAGTAACCTCTGTCGCTCCATTCATTCTCACCACTTAGATCAATCAAGTGGTAGTGTTGTTCATCTAAAGAGAACAGATATATTGGGAACAGGAGGCAGTAGGAAACCAGCGATTCAAGTCATAGGAAGACGAAGTCTATCATCAAGCCATTCTGTGCAGCATTTGTGAGCCATGCACTACTACAGTAAACTTAATGGAGGCGGGCAAAGCATCCGCCTCCGTCGAAAGGTCACGGTTAATCCATGACAACAGAGGCAGGTGCTTTGCCCGCCTTGGTTAATCGATTAACCGAGGCGGTCGGCTTAAAGCAACCGCCATATTAACCGAGGTGGGTTGTTAAAGACGTCCACCTCTGTTATACTATTAACGGAGCAGTTGTTATTACTTGCCCGTCTTAGTTAATGATTTTCCACATAAAAAATACTTTTTTGATTTTGAAATCGAATTTGAATTTGAATTTAAATTGAAATTAAACACTGATCAAAGCACCCAAATATGCATACACAGCGTAAATATATATCACATCATTCAAATTAACACCAAAATACGACGGCACAATCAAGTTACGTACATATGTCATATGTTCACTGCTTCTTTTCTTTCTCTACTCCAAAGTCCGGCAACATGTAATCCGGAACGCGTAGCATGTTGCTCCAGTTTCTGAGCCTCTCGTACTTCTCTGCAGTCGCTAACTCACCCTCCTCATTGAAGAACGTTCGCCCAACATGCACGCAGGAGTCCACGACAAATTTACAAATGACCGCTACTGTTTGAGTGATCTTCTTATGGTCGACATTTTCCTTCTGCCACCAACCTTGCGATTTCTTGAGCTGCCGCCAGCTGTGGCTGTATTTGCCGCACACTCTGAGGTACTCGCAAACGTAGTATCCAGGAGGTTGTTTGGCGCACTGCACGATATATTATACACAATCATATTGTTCCAAGAGGTTGTTTGGCGCATTGCACGATATATTATACACAATCATATAGAGAGCATGCACGACATATATAATCCACATATAGAGAGCATGCACGATAGAGTAGCAAATACGACTTTTGATTCGTACTAGGAATTGTCGCCAAATTTTCAATTTTGTGTCGTTCTTCTTCTTCTTCTTAGATCTTCGATCGAGGCACTTGGGATCCTCCACGTACTTCTTGTAAGCGTTGTACGAAAATCACTATTGTGAATGACAAATTTAACACGTATGTTAAGTGTAAAAGAATAAGTACCATCGCTATCGCAATGCGCTTTCAAAGTCCTTGTACCCTTCTTTGTTTGTATCCCGCAAAGAGTCGAATATGATGGCCCTTCCATCCCGAGGATAGATCATAAATGCAATCCAGTGGCCCATGATGCCCCATTGCACCATTCAAACAATACAGATTTCAAATCTTCAAATATGAAAACTGCTGATCTCAGTAGCTACATATATGTTCCAAGTATCCTTTTGACTTACACGAACTGGTGGGTGGCAAGGATACACCCATGTCCTCCCCCAAGCTTCTTTATTGCTCTGTACATGTACATTACTGCGTTATACTTCAACTCGTCGCGCAGTTCTGTCCGGACTTGCTCTCTCTCTTGCGGGTTCAAGTTAATCAACTTTTCATTAGTGTCTGGTATATCGTAACCCGAGATGACCCTCTGAGTTAAATGCATCAGAGAGATAAATAATATTTAGACCCATTTGCTTGCGTAGATAGGACTGCATCCTGCAAGGACAAGTCATCACCGAAGCTAAGAAAAATCGAGTTATATATATGGACATTTCATAATTATAAACACAATGTTATATTCATCTCAAAACATATATAATGGAATCATTATATTCATCTCAAAACAAAATTACATATTTTTTTCAATTACATTGGGAGTAGGGATACAAAAATTGAAGAAAAGTACAAAATTATAGAAGCAAATTAAAAAAATTTAGAAACAAAAAAATCATTTACATAGTTGGCTCAGATTTGCCCATTGTCATCACATCGCTACTAAACTGGTTGCTTGTATATGGTATACAAGCCATCCTAGTTTAGCCCGTTACAAGGGGGGGAGTATTGGATCATCATAGCCGCTGCCTCAGCATAAAAGGGTTCACATCATTGCATATGCCACTGCCTCAGCAAATTTTTAGAAGTTAAAAAAGTTCATCATTGCATATGCCACAGAGAAGCTCAAACATTAGTAAGAGTCACTACTACAGTAAACTTAACTGAGGCGGGCAAAAACGGTTAACCGAGGCGTGCAGCCCCATTAGTAGAGTAGAGTACTAGTAGAGTGGGAGTAGTAGAAGAGTAGGAGTAGTAAGAGAGAAGTGCAGCAGCTACCAGTCAGCATTAGTAGTAGCAGAGTAACAAAAAATTTGAGAAGGCATTTGCTCAATTCAAAGTAGGATAGGAGAAGAGATAGGAGAGTAGAGGAGATAAGAGAGAAGAGCAGCAGCAACAGCACTTAGTAGAAGGCATTGGTTTCAACAGCACTTGCTGATCCAAAGGAAGTACTGTCACTAGTCCTGTAGCAGAACCTAAACAGAAACACCATCGCCCATTTGGCATGTTAGGTAAACCTCCTACCTCCCTCCACCTCATATCACTGCCTCACATTGTCTGCTGCTGAAAATTAGTCTACCTTATAGTCCTAGTACATATTTTTAACATTGCCTCATAGATTCTTAGTTTCCAAATAGTGTAGTAATGGCATGTGCTCAATTCAAAGTAAGTCAAAAATTGCAGTTATCACCAGAAATTGTAGTTATCTCCAAAAAAAACCAATTGAACAATATTTCATCATCATAGCAAGATGAAGGCATGTGCTCAGTTCAAAGACAGGGTGCATCACAGGCAGTGGCATATGCTCAGAAAGGTAGGGTGCATCACATGCAGCATAGAGCATCACAGGCAGCATCATAGAGAATCACAGGCAGAATCAGAGAGCATCACAGCATCAAACAGTATCAAAGAGAGCGTATAGGCGTGGTGCACGGCTTGTTGCCAGAGAAGGGCACGATGAAGCCCTGGGAACCTGGCATAGGGCGGCGGCGGCTGTAACCGAGTCGCCACCGAGACAGAGAGCCCGCGGAGAAACAACAACCACACCCTCCTTTGATAAATCACGCATGCGGTGGCTAGGGTTCCGAGGAGGAAGAAGACGGATGTGGCAAACAGTGGACGCGGTGGTGGATGGCGGACGCGGCGGCGAACGATGGACGAACGGACGCCGGGGAGGAAGAAGACGACACGGATGCAGGAAGAAGACGGTGGCGGACGGGGGAGAGCTAGGGTTCGGGCTCCCCGGTGGATGGCGCAGCGGAGCGGGGTTAGGGCACGGCTGATGGCGAGGGGGGAGAGCTCGAAGTCGAGGGCGGGACGGGGGCGAGGGGGGAGCGCGACACCGACGACGGCGGCAGGGAAAAATTGGGCAGCCCTTCAGGAGAAGAAGACGGCGCGACCAAAGGACTTGATGAATTTTGGGGACAAGAGGGAGTATATATAGCGGATGATTAACCGAGGCGGTCAAATAATAGCGCTTGCCTCAGTTAATATTTGCTGAGGCGGGCACTTAGGATGCCCGCCTCCGTAAATATTAACCGAGGCAGGTGCTCTTATTTGCTCGCCTCGATTAAGTTTTTAAAATTTATATTATTTATTTGTTATCTAAATTTTATATTTTTTATAAAATTGGTATTTTCTATCTAAAATTGATATTATTATCTAAAATTGATATTTATTATCTAAAATGGATATTTGTTATCTAAAATTGATATTATTATCTAAAATTGATATTTATCATCTAAAATAGATATTTGTTATCTAAAATTGATACTTATTATACAAAATTGATATTATTATCTAAAATGGATATTTGTTATCTAAAATTGATATTTATTATCTTATTATCTAAAATTGATATTTGTTATCTAAAACTTATATTTGTTATCTAAAACTGATATTTATTATCTAAAAATGATATTTATTATCTAAAATTGATACTTGTTATCTAGAATTGATACTTGTTATCTAGAATTGATATTATTATCTAAAATTGATATTTATTATCTAAAATTGATACTTATTATATAAAATTGATATTTATTATCGAAAATTGATATTTTTATACCAAAACAATCATTAGGATCTAAAATTTAAGTAGAGTAGTAGTAGAGTAGGACTTGTTAATTAAATACTTTTTTCATTTGTTTTCAACATAAATCACATAATTTTAAAGAATCAACACTTAACACAAACGATGCCGCATACATAAATTAATTAGGATCTCCCACGGTCATATATATGGTTCCATTATAATAATAATAAGTTACAAAACTTCTCGTTAGTCATTAAGTCACTACATTATTACATATATGTGTGGCATACATATCATTTTGCTACAGGCGCTCCCACGGTCTTCTTCTCACCATCGGGGCAGAACTAGGGCATCATCTTGGTCTTGTTGAAACGGGTCTCGACAGCCTTGATCTTCGTTGGATGATCGGTAAAGAGCCCGAGCTCTGCGTAGTTGTTGTATTCTTCAGGACTCTAGACTCCATCAGCTCCCACGATCCTCTACTTAACTAACACAACCATGTGCCTCTTGTCGTCCTTGGGCATCCCAAAGTAGGCTACTTGCGCGACACGGCTTGCTAGTACCCACTGATCATCTTTGTAGCCGACACTTTGGAGCTCCACGTTGGTTAGCCCATACTTGTTGTAACATCCTGGGTTTTTGTGTAGCAAAAATATGAGCTTTTTAAAAATTTTCCTGCAATTTGTGAAGCATGTAGTTGCTAGGTCAAACTTAAGTCGAATGAAACCCTAACTTTGCTTCCATCTCAATCAAAAAGAGGTTACAAGTAATCTTGTGCATCACATATAAATTACATTGTATACTTGAGTGCCTTGAGTTGGATCTTGATTGGAGTTTATTGATTGATTGTAGGTTTAGCTAGCTCATAGTTTGGACCAAACCCCCTTGGCTAGGAATGGAGAAATAGAAATTAGAAAAGGAAAAGCACCTTTCCTTCCCCTAGGCTCAAACTTCCTAGCTGGCCCACTCCACCTTGAACCCACGCCAGCCCAGCCTCTCCCTGCCTACCCAACCTAGGCCTTAGCCCACTCAGCCTTCCCCTATAGCCAGAGCCCAGCGTGGCCTAGTCCCTCTCCTCCAGCTGCCTCGCGTAGGCCCGCGCTCCCCACCAGGCCCAGCGCCTCCCCGACCCATCTCGCCCCCTCCCTCTCCCCGTGGGCCGCTTGCTTCCCAGGCCTAGGCCACTAGCCCAGCAGCCCCACAGGCCCATCCGCACGCCGTAGCCCAACTAGCCTACCCGCACGCCGATGGAAACCCTAGAGTAGATGCTCCCAGTGGCCGTCGGCGTTAGCACCACTCCTTTCCTGGTCTGCCTCGACGTCAGCGCCTAGCCCTGCCCTCGCCTACCAACATGGCGCCCCACCAGTGGCCGATCAACCGTCGCCATGGATCAGTGACCTAGAGATCGCGCCTATGGAACCCTAGCAGGAGCCATGACACTCCTAGGTGCTCCCAGCCGCCACCAGTGTCGTGCCCTAGGACCCGCCTACCTCGATGTTAATGCCCCATTCCCGCGGGATGTGTGCCACGTGGCCACTAGTACATACGCCGAGGCATCTCACCGTCCACGTCGCCAAACCCTAGCTGGCTACGCCTATAAGAACCCCACCGGCGCACCGCTCTCCCTATTCCCTCCAACCACCGCCACTTTCGTTGTACCCTCCTCCACATTGCCTCTCTGCCTAGCAGAAGCACCCTGCTCACCACACCGCCCTGAGTAGCCTCACCGTCACTTGTCTCCGCCCGAGCATCTTCTCCAAGCCCTTCACCATACGTTGTGCCTTCACCGAGCCATCGACCTCGTCGTCCCCTGCACTGAGCCGAGCCATGATGACCATGTCTTTGTTGGGCTAAACCAGCGTGTGCACGTGTGCAATGACACAGCAGGTGAAGCCAAGTCAGCAGCAGTGGGTGGGAAACGTCAGTTTGAATGGAGGACCAGTTGGTGCGCGATGAGCGCGTCCACGACGACATAGGCCAACAGTAGTTGTGAAGTGCTCGTCTTGTATCCATGTTTTAGCAGTTTTTCATTACTGTGTATGTGTCTTGTATCGACTGGGATATAAAGCCATAGTATAGCGCTACTTAACGTTTGCTTCGTCATTTTGTAATTGTGTATTGTACTTCGAACTACAGTCAGTGAAAAGGGGCATTGTCTCTCCCTGTAGACTGCTGCCAGTTCAGGGCATTTCCTGTGTTCTTGAGTGTGTTCATTGTTTGATCTCGCGTTTTCTTGTGTTAGCCACTAATCCACTGTGTGATTGAGGTCCTAGATCCTACATTCTGGTATCAGAGCCGACGATCACATAGTTCTACATACTCAGTTTGATCCAAGATGAGCGAGAGCTCTCGGAGCGGCGGGGGGGGGGGGACCGGCGACGCAGGAGATGTGGGGAGGGTGGTGTACCTGCCTCTCACGGTGACCAACTATGTGAGTTGGAGCATCCGGGTGTAGGCCATCATGGAAGATCAAGGAGTATGGGAGGTTGTTGAGCCGGAGGAGGCGGAGTCGTCAACGGCGCGGACAGCGGTAGAGAAGGAGAAAGCAACCACCAAGGACAAGAAGGCGAAGGCGCATCTCCTGCAGTGTCTGCCCTATGATCTACTCATGCAAGTGGCGAAGAAGAAGACTGGAAAGGAGATCTGGGACTGCCTGAAGGCGAGGTTCGTGGGCGCGGATCGTGTTCGTGATGCGCGCCTGTAGACGCTCAAGGCAAAATTTGATGCACTGAAGATGAAGGAGGAAGAGCCTATTGATGAGTACGCCGGGAAGCTGAACGCCATGTCGGTGAGATACAACAACCTAGGAGTCATGCTAGATGACATAGCCATGGTCAAGAAGCTATTTGACACTGTGCCGGAGTGCTTCCTCAGCGTGGTGGTAGGTATTGAGCAGTTTTACGATCTGAAGGAGTTGTTGTTTGAAGAAGCAGTCGGGAGACTGAAGGCATTTGAGGAAAGAGTCCAGCGGGGAGCTGGGGGATCAGGTGCCAAGATAGACAGCAAAGGGCAGTTATTGCTCACACATGCCGAGTGGGAAGCAAGGTAGTGCAAGGCAGGCGGAGAGGCTTCGGGGAGAGGTAGGTTGCCTGATGGTGGTGGGCGCGGGTGTGGTGGTCGGGGCTGAGGGAGAGGCCGTGGCTGTGGTGGGCACGGGGATGCGCCAGGACACGACGGCGCTGCCAAGAAGAACAAGGAGCACATCTAGTGCTTCAACTACAAGGACTATGGGCAGTACGCCAACCGCTGTCCAAAGGAGAAGAAGGGTGGCGGCGAGGAGGCTCATCATGCCCAGGTGGAGAACGTCGAGCCAGCATTGATGCTCACAGTTGCGGAGGAGTCGCAGCTGTTCGAGAAAATGCTAGGCCCATTGCAAGCTTCAGGAGGGCGGCGAGCAGTGATCCTGAAGGAAGAGAAGGTGATTCTAGAACTGCATCTTATAGGTGGTGGCTTTAACACTGGTAATGTCTGGTACTTAGATAATGGTGCATCAAACCATATGACTGGTGATCCTGCTAAGTTCAAGGAATTGAATAGAAATATAACTAGCAAAGTTAGATTTGGGGATGGCTCTGCAGTAGAAATCATGGGAAAGGGCTATGTTTTGTTTCAATGCAAAGATAACGGTCAGTGGTTACTGCATGAGGTGTATTACATTCCTAAGCTAAAAAGTAATCTGGTGAGTTTAGGCCAGCTTATAGAAGTGGGGCATAGAATTCTACTTGATGATGATTTTCTAGAAGTGGTTGATAAAGTATCAGGGAAGCTGGTGATGAGAATTGACAGATCAATTAACAGACTTTATAAAATTGAACTCAAGTTAGCTGATCCAATGTGTTTAATGGGAAGAATAGAGGAGCCAGCATGGCTGTGGCATGCTAGGTTGGGTCATGTGAATTTCAAGTGTCTGAGATTGCTAGTGGAGAAGAAGATGGCTGCAGGTGTGCCAATGATAGAACATCCTGAATAGGTTTGTCATGGATGTCTGGCTAGGAAGCAAGCTAGCAAATTTTTTCCAAAAGCTACAAGTTTTAGAGCTAAAAAGCCACTTCAACTTTTGTATGTTGACCTTTGTGGTCCCATCACCCCTCCTACACCAGCTGGGAACAAATACTTTATGCTTCTAGTTGATGATCATAGTAGATGGATGAATGTTTCTATGCTCAAGAGTAAGGATCAAGCAGTGGATGTGTTTGTGAAGTACAAGGCAGAAGTGCAGAACCAAACTAGGGAGAAGATCAAGGTGTTGAGATCTGACAGAGGGGGTGAATTTCTATCCAAGCTATTTGCAGGTATATGTGAAGAAGCTGGGATAAAGAGACAAATGACAGCTCCCTACTCACCACAACAGAATGGTGTGGTTGAGAGAAGGAACAGATCAGTTATGGAGATGGCAAGATCCATGCTGAAAAGTATGAAGATTCCAAGAAAGTTTTGGGGAGAAGCTGTTAGACATGTTGTCTATTTGCTCAACAGACTGCCTACTAGGCCTATGGGGGAGCAAACTCCATTTGAAGCAATGAATGGCAGAAAACCTCACCTTGGTCATGTAAAAGTGTTTGGATGTCTGGCACATGCAAAACAAACAACACCACAACTAAAGAAACTAGATGACAGGAGTCAAAGACTAGTATATTTTGGTGTGGAAGAAGGAAGCAAGGCTCATAGGTTATATGATCCTATGCAGAAAAGGATTGTAATCAGCAGGGATACAATCTTCGAAGAAGCAGTGAGTTGGGGGTGGAATGAATCCTCAACAAATGAAATGGACGAAGATCAGGTTGGAGGTGAGATGTTTGTTGACAACACTGACTGGGAGACAGTGAATGTTGATGACAATGTAGAGATGCCTCAACCAGGGACTCATGAAACTTTGTCAGCAGGTAGTTCAGGCAGTGTGCCAGATGAGCTACAGTCACCTGGAGCACAGTCAAGTGCTGGTGTCAATACTGATAATTCACTGCAGGAAACTGAGAACACACATAGTGTGGAGGAGCAATCAAATCCAGAGATGATCTTTGATGATCTATTAGATGAAGAACCACAGCATTTCAGAAACTTGAATGATATTTATGATAACACTGGAGAAGTAGAGTTAGTAGACTCAGATGAAGTAGAAGCACTACTTACTGAGTCTGATGAACCTGAGAATTTCAGTGAAGCAGTAGGGAACCCAAAATGGGTGGAGGCAATGAACAATGAGATTAGATCCATTGAGAAGAATGGAACTTGGAAATTGTCAAAGCTACCTATTGGTCATAAAGCCATTGGTTTGAAATGGGTTTTCAAGTTGAAGAGAAATGCAGATGGGGAAATAGTCAAGCACAAAGCCAGGCTGGTTGCAAAAGGCTATGTGTAGAAGTATGGAGTTGACTATGATGACGTTTTTGCTTCTGTAGCCAGGATTGATACAGTGAAACTGATTCTAGCCTTAGCTGTAAATAGAGGGTGGAAGGTACACCATCTTGATGTCAAAACAGCTTTTCTGAATGGTGATTTGGAAGAGGAAGTTTATGTTGTACAGCCAGAAGGATATGCAGTTAAGGGAAAGGAACAATGTGTCTTGAAGTTGAGCAAGTCACTGTATGGGCTCAAACAGGCTCTAAGGGCCTGGAACATCAAGCTAGATAAAAGCTTGAAGAAGCTAGGTTTTGCAAAATGTCCTATGAATCAGCAGTGTACAAGAGAGAAGCTGGAGAAGCTACCATTATCTTGGGTGTCTATGTAGATGACCTATTGATTACTGGTAATGTTCCAAGTGAAATTGACAAGTTCAAACAACAAATGTCAGTAGAATTTGAAATTAGTGATTTGGGATTGCTTTCCTACTATCTGGGAATAGAAGTGGAACAGCATGATGACTTTATCACTCTGAAGCAGGCAGGGTATGCCAAGAAAATTCTTGCTAAGTTTGGGATGGAAGGTTGCAATACCACTAAGGTTCCCATGAATCCTGGAACTAAATTAGATGAAGACAAAAAGGGGAAAAGGGTGGACACTACTGAATACAGGAGTGTCATAGGCTGTCTGAGATACTTACTGCACACAAGACCTAATTTGGCCTTTTCAGTTGGCATTGTTAGTAGACACATGGAAAAACCAACTGTGATGCATCATAATGCAGTCAAACAGATTCTGAGATATGTGCAGGGTAGTGCTGATCATGGGCTGGTGTACACCAAAGGAGGGGATCCAAAGGTGTTGGTTGCCTACTCAGATAGTGACCATGCTGCAGATACTGTGGGAAGGAGAAGTACTGTAGGAATGGCTTTCTATCTCAATGGTTGTTTGATAACTTGGGGCTCACAAAAGCAAAAGACAGTAGCTTTATCTTCATGTGAAGCAGAGTTTATGGCAGCTACTGTGGCAGCAATGCAAGCACTCTAGCTTAGGAGTTTGCTGTCAGAATTAACTTCAACACCACACAGAGCAGTCACAATGTTTGTTGACAATAACTCTGCTACTGCCCTGATGAAAAACCCAGTGTTTCATGGACGTAGCAAGCATATTGATACCAGGTATCATTTCATCAGAGAGTGCATAGAAAGAGGACAGATAGTGGTGAAAAGGGTGAGCACAGATGAACAAAAGGCTGATTTGCTGACGAAGCCTCTAGCAGCTTGGAAACTTGAGGTGATGAAACACCTGATCGGTGTTCGAGATGTGAGTGCACAGCTGGCTTAGGGGGAGTATGTTGGGCTAAACCAGCGTGTGCACATGTGCAATGACATAGCAGGTGAAGCCAAGTCAGCAGCAGTGGGCGGGAAACATCAGTTTGAATGGAGGACCAGTTGGTGCGCGGTGAGCGCGTCCACGACGACATAGGCCAACAGTAGTTGCGAAGTGCTCGTCTTGTATCCATGTTTTAGCAGTTTTTCATAACTGTGTATGTGTCTTGTATCGGCTTGGATATAAAGTCGTAGTATAGCACTACTTAACGTTTGCTTTGCCATTTTGTAATTATGTATTGTACTTTGAACTACAGTCAATGAAAAGGGGCACTGTCTCTCCCTATAGACTGCTGCCAGTTCAGGGCATTTCCTATGTTCTTGAGTGTGTTCATTGTTTGATCTCGTGTTTTCTTGTGTTAGCCACTAATCCACTGTGTGATTGAGGTCCTAGATCCTACAGTCTAGCTCCACTCCGATCTTGCCATGCTGGGAGCTATTGCTAGGAACTAGCAGTGTCGCCTCCCGACCGCGACGACCGAGTCCCAGCCACGGACACGCCAAGGCCTCACCAGCGCCTGTGCACCCTTCACCACCGAGCCGACACCACCATGACAATCTCCTCGACATGGCCACGACTGAAGCCAGGCATAGCCGATCGCTGAACCCTGCCACCCCGATGCCTCTATGCCCGATCCAACACCCATGATGCAGGCCCCGTCGCTGCCTCAGGACGCCCTCACTGTGCCTCGCCTCCAAGCCCAGCACCGCGGCTTCATCGCGTTCCCTACCACACAGCACCACGACGACCACCTTCTCACACCGATGCTGTTGTGCTTCGCCAAGACTGAGACTTTGCCTCGTCGTTGCCCCTGCCGGACCTCACTGCCACCTCTGGCCGCCCCAAGCAAGCTCTCGCCCAGCCATAGCCTCCTCTGGCTAGGTCGCACCACTCCTGGTTGGCCATAGCAGGCTACTACTGGCTACAGATGGCCGGGGCAAGCCTCAGCTAGCCTCGGACATCTCTGGCAAGCCTCGGCCTTCCCTGGACCACCTTGCAACACGACCTACGACAATCGCCACACCGACATTGCCTCGACCAAGGAGCTAGAGTCGGTGGACGAACCGCAAGCACGACCAACCCCTACTTCGCCTATGACAAGCCCTGAACCAAACCCCACTGAACAACTATGATGACGTAGCTGTGCTACCGGCACCGAGCCCTACCCGAGTCAAGTGACCTGTCGTCCACAAGCCCTCGGTGAGACAACCAAAAGCCAGACCTTTCCAACCCCTGCTGTCGGGCCAAGGCCAATGACCCCTCCATGTGTTTGGCCTTTGAGCCATGTTTTCTATAGGGACCTCATCGACCGCGTGTTAACAATGCTTGTAGACACGTCGCATGTACACACGCACCCTCCGTGTCTTCCTGTGGCACTCATGCCTCAGCCAACACTGGCGTGAGTCTATTTCTGCCACATGGTTGAGCACCCAGGCACGACCTTGGGTGCACAACCATAAAGCGTCATCATCAACCAACCGCCGCTTGTGTGAGGCCTAGCCCCGCATTGTCACGACTACCACGTACACACGTGTGCATCGAGGATGCCATGGCCTAGCCCTAGCCATGACCAAACTCTTGGATTCCATCCACCTCTCCTAGGTCACCCTCGCTAACCTAAGACTAAGCCGACCCTTGCCTTCCCACTTGGGAGGCATATGGGCATGTCTCAGCTCCATTCGAGCCCTACACACACACCACGTGTACCATCATGAACATGCACGTCCCAGCCTAGACCGTAGCTTGCCACTGTCACACACCTGAGGGTGTCACCTTGTGACGCACGGATGTCTTGGCATTTTGTCGAGCACTTCGTAGGCACTTCGTGTCCCTCCCTATCACTGCTAGTTTAAGCCTGAACCTCACACGTCGTGAACTGGCAATGGCCAGGCACCGCGAGTTGGATGGACTCTCACCTTCCTAGCTCAGTTGACCCCTACGGCGAGACCAATGCCCCAGGCCCAAGGCGTTGCCTTTATTGCCTGCTATGTCCTCATGGCTACATGGCCTTTGGATCTTGTCCAAGCCAGCCCTTTTGCCTCACTATCGGTCTACCCTGTAGGTGCTAGTCTTTGAGCTATGCCCTTGAACTATAGGAAAATACCATCATGGCCACTACCTACACACAAACGTTCACCAAGCTGGAGCGTTGTGATGCTGCACTCCCTCACCAACCTAACTTTTTGCCACCAGGATAAGCCGCGCTGCCAAGAGCAAGATACCATCATAGTCGAGCCAATCCATGAGCCCGCTCGTGACAGTCACTCATCACAGCCTCACCTTGTCCCTTGCACCGTGCGGTCTACACAGCATGACGCCCATCAGTAAGCCCCGATGAGCCTATGCCACTGTCTGGTGCACAACTGCCTACCCCACCATTGAGTTGGCCTTGCTTCCTCCGTGAGCAGCCGTTAGCCAAAGGCATAGCTCTTGCTGCACCTCATGTACGCCACGAGCAACCCACACACACACGGGTGACATCCACTTTGTTGTGTACCTTAGCTCACATGCACAAGGTAAAAGGACCTCGTCTTCTATGGCCGGCACGCAGGGAAACCGGACGCCACACAAATGACACCGCAGTTGAACACTCACCGGCCAGAGCGTCGCGATGCTGCACAACCAAACCAATAGTCACGCCGCCTCCTCATGCCGTGAGTACATGCATGATGTCGAAAGGCTCGGCTTGGTGCCATGCCTCGTACAACTATGGTCACGCTCCGGCTACTTGTGCACCCTAGGGCCAAGCCTTGGCCTTGGTTTGCTCAAACACATGTAGACACTAGCTCTGGCATGTGCACTTGTGAGCTCCTCGCCATGATCCCACATACACAAACACTGCCACGCCAAGCCACACTGGCTAGGAACACCCGCCATCATGCGTGAACACCATGGCAATGGTGCCGCCACAATGAGTCGATGTTCCCGCTTCGTCAAGCCCTAACCCCTGCCAAAGACCAACTTTGTGAGCCCTGTCCTACCCATGAGACCATTATGCTAATATTGTTGCTATGTATGCTGGCCACCCTGCAAGGCGGGAACGAGCTAAGGAGAATAGCCATGACCCAGCATGTCTGCCGACGCAAATGCCTAACCCCAAAAGCTAGCCCAAGCATTCTAGTAAATGGAACCGCAATGCTATCAGATCTTTGCCACAACCTTTGCCGCTATTGGACCTCTGTCAACCCTTGGTTGCCGACGCCGCCTACCGAGAACCCCCTTAGACCCATGTTACGCTATAGGCACACACCACGGTCGGCCTCTGCTTGCGCACCGCCACACTAGCCAACCGGAAGTTGGATCCCATCCTGTGCATGCCGTTTTGGGTCCGCACGAGCATCGACCTAGAGCCTCCTCGCCTCGCCATCAAAACCTCCATCACGACACTTATAGTCGAGTAGCCTTTGCTGTGCCTTATGGTCACTAGTGTCGCTCGATTCACACCCATTGGGAACCACCTTGCACATCCCACATAACCATAGAGCACCCCGTGGCCTTACCGCATAAGAAGTCACACCACCATGATCTCTGTCATCGAGCACGGCCGTGTTGGGCCCTAAGTCGCCACCCTTGCCCCGTCTGTGACTTCCCCCATGGAGTACGGTGAGTCTACAGATGCACAACCACTACTCGTCGAGCTACACGCTGCACATGACCACTATGCCATGCTGCCCCCATGCCGATATCCCTTGGCCGGCATTGGAAGCCCTTTGGGTGCTTGATCGTTGGACCTCAACCACTCGAGTACACGTCCGATGAACTCACGGACGCCGCAATGCGCACTTGCATAGCAGACTCGAGCTGATGAGACTGTGCTACCACCCTTACCCAAAGCCATCACTTTTGGCCCACCTACTGCCGTTATGGAGCATGATGAGCTCCTGGACACCATAGGAATGCTTCTACGATAGCACCAAATCTGGCTACATGAACCCTCCATTGGCAAGACCTTTCGGCACTTCGTCGAATGCCCGAGGTTAGAGGCTTCCTTCTCGCTCCCCGCTTAACGCACCCGACGTGCTGAACACCGCACGTGCTAGTACCCACACACGCTCGGACCACCATGGATCGAGTCATGAGTCTGCGGTGCGATAACCCTCTGCCTACCATGCACGGACCTATGAGCCAAGCCTGCTAGGTGCCCACCTAACCACACCAAGCACAATCGTGCTCACTCAACTTGAGCCAAGCCGAGCCAAGCCTAAGGCCCTTTGCCGGTCTTGTCACGACACCCAAGTACTCACTTATGATCTCGGCTAACCTAGTTGTCCTAGCAATCGAGCACATGTCACCTTGCCACCAACCTATAGCTATGCGACCTACCCTAGCTTAGAGAATGGTAATGCTAGGACCGACCTAATCCCCAACCCTTGGCATAGACAGACCTCCCAGGACAACCTTGCTTTTACCCAATCCTAGCTTGCCATAGCTTTGGTAGTCCAACCCCTGTAGCCATGACAACCTGACACCGACATAAGGGGGGCCGTCAACCATGTGACCCTACCGAACCTAATCTCACCATGGCACCTAACCTAGACCCAAAGCCACCTTGCGCCTACCATGTTCGCTAGCCTTCCACTAAATCCCTAAAGGATACCAAAGCTTAGGACAAAGCCATAGGTTCACAGCCATGTATGAGTGTATTTGGCTCTTCTTTGTTCTTTTGGTTCTTTCTATTCGCCATAGCTTATAGAGGTATCGGTTGGATGTGCGTCAGCTCTAGAGGAGGACCCATGGAGTGGAGCTAGCCCTAGAAGTGGAGACCCATGCCGATCGACTACACCGACTGACAGAGACTTGTACCACTACTACCTCGACATCACAGGTGTCATGGCAGCACCTTATCTTAGAGAGTCCTATTAGACATTGCAAGTAGAAATGCTAGCGCTTTACATTTATTCATTTGCTAGTATATGTGATGCATGCTATTGCCTGAGCCTTGTTTGCCTTGATCGAAACCATTTCACCCTGATTACCCAGCTCCACGCTCGCACTATTATATATGCTTGTCTGCTTGCTTACATTTATTCCATCATACTTACATATAATCCTTGATATGTGATGTGTGTGGATTAGGCACTTGGTGCCACTACTATGGCTATACCGTGGATGAGAGATTCTGGCATGTGTCTTGGGTGAGTGGTGAGGGTCGAGTCGACCGGATAGGATTTTACGACAAGTCTTTGGACGAGTCTTGCCGAGAGGGTGTGACCTGGGCATCCTCTATGAGAGGTACCTATGGTGGGTACATGTGTGAGAGTAGATCCTGGGATGCCTCATGGGGGTGAGCCCCCGGGAAGGAGGTGCTATCAAGGCATAGGGTGTTGGTTATCCCCAATGAGAAGATGTCTTATTTGGTCCCCCTAAGGACTGGTATGTCGGGAGAACTAGATCATAGGACCCTATGTACACACCACTCATTCCTATATGGGTGGGGGACAGATGACCGACCAGCTAGGGTGGTGCCACTACTACTAGGTTGTTAGCAGATAGTGTAGGGAGGTACGGGCATGAGACCCACACCCTCCTAAGATAGCATAGTGACATTTGGGGGCCTGGTACTACGTCTCACAGTCTTAGCGTGCCATTGGACTCTGGGGTGGCTTAGGGTTGAGTGGTAGGGTGGCATCGTACCGGTTGGGAGGCAGCCAATATCAGCCTAAATGGTGGCCACCGTCGATGATCATGATCTTGTGGTTCCAAGTGTACACGCTCTACAGAATTGATCGATCTATACGTATAGCCATGTCCACGGATACGGACATTCCTATGACCTACGCTTCACTTGATTAGAGAGAGGAGTCCTTTCTTTTCTCTCCCCTGGATTTGGATAAGGATCCAGCCCAAGGCTGATGAGGCAAGGATGAGAGGGAGTTGTCCTTGTCACCTAGAGAGCGTGGTGGTGAGATGTGAGAGTGTGGTGTGACTGTGTTGGATATGGGGTGGGATGGATGGATGGCTAGGTTGAGATGCTTATATATTGTTATACTTGTTGCTACTCTGCATGCGCTAAGGATCCAAACCACAGCCAAACTATTAGGATCACCAAAACCCTTTATTTTCTACTTTCCACTAAAGCTCATCGGTGCTGACCATGGCCTGCACACATCTGGCGGTGTGCAGATCTCTTGACTTATAGTGGTGTTGAGATTGGTAGTTGGTTTCGTTCTACACTCAATGATGCCTCTAGATGGGAGATTCACCAAGCTTTGCTTCCACGATAGAATAACGGAGTTTGTTTGTTGATAGCTGTAATCAACTAATGTAATTTACTTATTTGTGCACTCTGATGTTGTATGACTCTATAATCATCTGTAATTTGGACGCCCGTGATAGCCAAGATGTCCTGGGACTATCACAGAGGGGCAAAAGAGTCAGGATTTCTATTTTGAAAATCCTGGTATGCTACACTCGTCCACGACAACCCCCTTTGGTTTGACCCACTGGCATCAGAAGACAGGTATCTGTAAGTCACCGCCATAGTCAAGTTCCCATATCTCTTCAATCTACCCAAATTATGTCCTGGTCTGCCCCATCGACTAATCAATGCCCTCATATCGAACACCGTTGTTCTATGCCATGCTCTTCTTATCCTTCTCTTTTGTGTGGAACCTTTATGCATTGATGTCATACCCTTGCCATGAGGTGATTTGGGTGGACAGGCTAGACACAAGCCTCGCTTCATCGGATTCTCCATGGGGTATGTCCTAGAACTCTTTGATCCACGTCGTGAAACTGATCTTGTGTTGTTTTCTAGACCCATGCCTCCGTGCGCTCTCCGTCATGAGCGGCGCGGATCTCCTCCGGGTGCTTGTCAACATAGCATTCCATGACCACTAACTAATGGAGGACGTTGTGATGAGCTTGTTGCACCATTTCATACTGTACATCGGTGCGTACTTTCCTCCTCGTGCAACCCATTCCTAAGGTTTTGCCTTCGTGCTGAGGGATGGGTAGCCCAATCGCCCTTCCATCCTGGATGTATTTGGTTCAGCAGTTAACAGCCTCCTTAGTTGTGTATGCCTCGATCATAGAGCCCTCCAGGTAAGCACGGCTAAGGACATATCTGTTGAGGGTCGACATGAACTGCTCGTACGTCCACATCTGGTGTAGGTACATGGGGCCTAGTTCTTGAATCTGATCAACCATGTGCATCATCAGGTGTGGCATAATATCAAAGATAGACAGTGGGAAGCACATCTCGAGCTGGCAAAGAGTCTCCGCGATGAATTCTTTCAGGCCAGGTAGCTCAGCTTCATCGATGACCTTCTGTGTGATGCGGTTAAACAAGTACGACATGTGTGTGATGACCATCTTCACGTACTCTGGACCGACAGCCCTGATCACAATTGAAAGAAACATTGTCAGCATGATGTGGTAGTCATGTGGGTTGTAGTTGGTGAGTGTGAGGTCTTTCATCGAGACTAGGCTCTTGATGTTGGAAGAGAAACCGATCGGCACCTTGACACCCCTAAGCCACTAGCACACAGCCCTCTTCTCATTTTTCGTCAGGTTGTAGTTCGCGCCCGGATGTTCGACTTTCCCATTCTGCGGCGGTGTCGGCTGAATTTCGGGCCTGATGCCCTGGTTGACAAGATCCATCCATGACTTCAGTCCATCCTTCGTCTTAGTTTCAATGTTTAGTAGGACGCAAATCATGTTTTTGAAGACATTCTTGTCCAGATGCATGCAGTCGATGGCATGGGGCGTATCTAGCTCCTTCCAGTACGACAGGTACTTGAAGAAACTCAACTGCTTCTTGAAAGGAACGGCAGTGACAAGTGGTTCCTCTATCTTCTCTCGCTTTTTCTTCCTTGTCGTGGTCCCATCTTTCTCTTTCTTCTTCTTTCCAAACTCGACAATCTATGCCCTTCACCATGTCAAACACCTTTTGCCCATACCTTGTCTTTTTTGGCTCATAAATTTGCAGCTTGTCCTTGTTGTTGAAGTACATATTCATCATAGCTGTTCGGTGCCTATGCTTTCGGACGAGGAATCGCCTATTCCTCATGTACATCATCTTCTTGGATGCATTAAGATAAGTGTAGCAGGTATCGTTAATGCAAACTATGCAACCGGTCTTCCCTTTGATCTGCCCCAATAGTGGAAAAAGACTAGGGTAATCGGAGATGGCTTTTAGAGTGAACTCCTTTAGGGATGCATTGATCATCTTGACCCCTTCTTCCCATAGTATCTTCATGTCCTCCATGAACGGCTCTAAGAACACATCTATATCATTATCGGGCAGCTTCGGTCCAAAAATATGCATGGTTAGCAAAAGATACCTACGCTTCTGACATAGCCAGGGAGGTAGGTTGTAGATGGTCAGGATGATCGGCCAAGCATTGTGCGAGCTGTTGAGGTCACCAAACGGATTCATCTTTTTGGTACTCAGCGCAAACCTGACGTTCCTCTCCTCGTTGCCAAGCTTCGGGAACTTGGCGTTGAAACACTTCCACTACTGGCCATCGAAGGGGTGTCGTAGCTTGCCATCGTCCTTCATGTGATCATCGGATGCATGCTAGGACATCAACTTGGCATCCTTGGGGTTCCCGAATATAGCACGCAGGCGATCGATTACAGGCAGGTACCACATCGACATGGTAGGACTTTTCCTTTGCATGTATCCCTCTTCTTCCTTGTCCTCATGAGACCGGGTCAGCTTCACACTACTCTTCTTCAACGTTGTCTTCTTCGGCCCACTCGAGGCTCCCTCCTCATTCGCATCCATGCGACAACCGGCATTCCTCTTGTATCGACTCGCACCATAGTGCGGATAGCTCTCTAAGTTCTCATACTAGACCTGATATAGGATACAGTGGTTAGGGCAGGCATGGAACTTTTTAAGCTTCAGCACAACTGGCCGGATCAGTTTCTTCACCCGATAGGTATTGGCGGGCACCTTATTATCCTCTGGGTATGTAGAAGCAAGGATACGTAACAGCTCGTTGAAGCTAGTGTCGGACCAACCATGGCGAGCCTTCAGCATCAACATCTGGAGGTTAAAACGTAGCGTCGTCCACTGCTTTGGACAGTCCTTATTGAGGGGATCAATTGTCGCCTGCTTCATCTCTTTGAAATTCTCCAGCCACCTCGGGCTCCCAAACAGAACGTCGTTGTGGTCGAGGCAGTTAGCTATGTCCTCAAAAAGCTCCACATCCTCGGGTTCCATCACAGCAGCCTGCTCACCATCCCCATCGCCGCCCCCACCACCGTCGTCGACCATGTCTTGGAGTAAATCATCCATCATGATGTAATCACGATCAGCATTGTCACCAGCAGCAGTGCCGTGCCCGCCGGATGCTGCTGATGATGATGAGGGTTGTTGTCCTCCGTCATGTTTTGCAGTCACCGCCGCCGTCGATGTCGACGAGTTTCCTCCAGATGCACCGGCACTTGCATCTAGATCTGCTTCGCCGTGAAACGTCCAGATGGTATAATCCTTGACGAAACCATACCGGACCAAGTGAGATTGCACCATGTCATCTTCCTGGGCAAGCTTGTTCTGGCAGCGATTACATAGACAAATGACGATGCGCGGCCATTTCAGACTCAGACGATGCTTTTTCACAGCGGCAACAAACTTTTTCACCTGAGCGTAGTAAGACGGATCCAACCTCAATGTCCGGTACATCCATTCTCGCCTGTCCATGCCCGCAAACCTTGCACCCACAGCGAAAAAGGCATATAATTAAGCCGAGTAGTATTAAAAAATGCAGCCGGGTAGCTCTAGATCTGTTTTCTCTCTCCTCCATGTAGATCTAGATCTAGATCTAGAAAAAAAAAGCACCCAAATGTTGAAAAGGAGAGAAGAATGAGGATTGGAGAGCACGTAGAAACCTGTTGCGGTGCCCCCCTTCAACAAATCCAAGGGCAAAACTTCTCCACCTTAGAAATGCTCAAATTTTGGGTTTTTGGAGCTCAAAACCTACAAAAATGGAGGAGAAGCCGTCAGGAAGAAGGTTGGGGGCGGCTGGGCGCTGTATTTATAGCCACAAGACTTAACCGATGCGGGCATCTTAAGAACAACCACCTCGGTTAATCGGTATTAACTAAAGCGGTCTCCTTAGGCCAACGGCCTCCGTTAATATATTAACCGAGGCGGGCACCTTAGGTGACCGCCTCGGTTAATACCGATTAACGGAGGCGGTTGCTCTGAGGCGACCGCATCGGTTAATAGATTAACTGAGGCGGTTTCGTTAGGATGACCGCCTCGGTTTAACCGAGGCGGTCGAGTATGGGTGCCCGCCTCCGTTAAGTGTTAACCGAGGCGGGCGCTAGGCCGGCTGCCCGGCCACCGAATAGGTTAAATTAATCTAAGAAAATCATGGGACAAAGCATTGTTTTCATGTGGGTCGAACCCATGCCAGATGGTGTCAACCGTTGTTGTCTGTCCATTTGAAAACGCAAGTCATTTTGGTGTAATGTGTGAGCGATTCTGGTATGATACAACTCCAAGCCTTGCCCTTCATGCAAAATGGTAGCAGCAAGGAGAGCTGTAGACGTTTCTACGTTGGGGTCACCGGCAACAGCTAAAGTTCTTGCTCGGCTTGATCTTGCCTCTCACTTGCCAACAACGTCTGCGAACGCTTCAATGGCACCGGTGGTTACATATAATAACATAATCTTACTGGAATAAGACACACCGTAGATACATCTTGACTGATGGGTGAAAAGTAGATCATACTTCTTCCAGAATCCGTAAACGTTGTTTTAGTGCAAAGTTGGTCATACCGGTTCCACAAACATTGTAGGTTTCAGTGATCCGGTCGTGGCGGTATCATTCATTGCTAGAGCAAACCTACGTTCGGAAGGATTGTGTTCATGCAGACACGGCCATCCTGCATAGGCTGTACATTTTCGTTAATATGTCACAAGGAAAAGAAAAATGTGCACTTTATTTTACAATGCATTTCACCATTTTTTCCATCCACATCTAGTGTAGACAAGTACACAAACACAAGCAAGACGGACTCCATGCCAGACAGTGTCCATGTACATAGAAACACACCAAACCAATCACGAAAACCAGAAAATATCGTCAGAAGTCAGGAGACCAACATTAAATCCAAACTCATGTTGAAATAATCCTACAATGTTGAGCAGGGCAGAACAAGCTGAGCAGGGCGGAAGGAGACAGTAGTACAGGAGAGCTTCGCTCATGTTCAACTTGTGGAGAAACAAATCCAAACTCGTGCTTCTGATAGAAATTAGCATTAAGATCACGTTTTATTTGTCATTGTAAACTCAATGGTTCTTTTGTTAATATGAAGTATCATGGTACGTGGTGTTCAAGGGGCAAAATTTGTGAACAACAGACATTATGATCTCTTAAAACATTGTGTAAAATAGAGACTTTTGAATGACATACAGAACAGAGTGTATTGGCAACGGAAAGGAGAGGAGAGACCAGAGTGTTATAAGCCTACATCCATACACCACTTTATAAAAAAAATCCATAAACCACATTGCTTAGTGCCGAAAGGAGGAAGTTCTATAATCTTTACTCATTCCGAGAGAGAGGAGAGGAGAGGAGAGGAGAGAGGGGGGGGGGGGGAGAGAGAGAGAGAGAGAGATGCCTATGGTCTTTGCACCATGCACAGATTCCACTACAACACCTATGATGACTGAAAAGGCGACCATTTGGTGGATGAATGAATGTGTCAAATTGTTCTTCTTGAGCATATGAGTGATATGGATGCATATAGGCCTTGTCTCATAGTAAGTCAACCTAAGCATTTCTTCTAGCTCTTGCCAAGATCATGTAGTACCTACTGACCTTAGGAACAAGACTAGGAAGATGTGGAATCATAGAGCAAAATAACAAAACTCATAAAAGATGCCAAATCAACCGATATGCCAACATTGGAGTGTCCTAAATGCTGCCTCATGGCAATTTATTAAAATTGGTGGCATGAAATCCAAAGCAATTTTTTATGAAAGATAACCACATGCCACCTTTTTATATTAGCTATAATGTTATATCATTAGAAGTCAAGACATCAACAAGCCTGGCCAACTATGACGGCAAGGAAAGTAAAAATCAGGACATACAGATATCATCCATGTTTTAGCTGTAGATTGTGCTTAGAAATCCTCAACTCACTTAGGCTGGGGCGAGAAGGTGAGAAAGTTGGGAGATGAAGTAAACAATACAAGGGATTTGTATTGTAATCATCGCAGTTGAATGAACCAGAGAAGGCAGGCCATGCATTAAAATTATTATATATGTGTTACGCCTGATGATACTGCCGCCGCTACTACTCACCATCCGGCAACCGGTGGCAAGGCTGATGGGCCGCAGCCCAGGAGGTCCACAAGACAGAGGCTACCCAGCATGTGCGTGACTGGAGACAAGTGGGCAACGGCGTGAAGCGTTTGGCCAGTTGTGCGCGAGCGTGATGCGCTCTACTATATGTGAGAGAGAGAGAGAGAGAGAGAGAGAGAGAGAGAGTCATTCAACCAAGTACAATTGTGACAAACTATTGCTGCTTCTACAAGCAGAACTCTTCTGAACCCCAACCTATGCTTTGCTTCTCTGCCTATACTCCGATTCTCTTTGCTGCCTTCCCCTGAATTTCCCAATTCAGTTATCAGTTACGGTAACAATATGTTCTCACATGACAGAAAATGACTAGGAGCAAATTTGTAATCGGAAATGAGGAGGTGGGTAATAATGCAAATAGTTTTTTTTTTTGTTTTTGTGCCTCTTTTGCACCCATAAATAGACAAATGCCAAATAAAGAATTGGTATTGCGTATCACCAGAAAATGAATGGTGCACATGTATGTGCAACTAAAATTTTGCGTGCAACAATACAATGCAATTGTATAGATTGGAGTCAATGTGATATATGTTTCAGAGTGTAGCTGAGAAGTAACAACTATTGAATTGAATAATCAGAGAGCAAATACGATGTTGACGTACACCTCGATGAACGAGAACAGTCATTAGGCTATATAAACTATACGCTGCTACTATATTAACAAATATTTGTTGCAACAACATTGAAGATTATGGCGTCTGACAAGAACCATGGAGTCAATAGTATTTTCCTTCTGTTTTTATTTATTTTTTTCGACACATGGCCTAGATGATCTATGGGGTGTAGGTCCATTTAGCAGGATATTCAATGTTTTGTATTTGCAAAGATTTGTTTCTGTTGTGCTGTAGTATTGTTGCACCATAGCTGATGCTCAGTCGGCATCGCCGATCATATTCGAGTTAGATTTACCATGGCAAGCTCTGGCTGCCACGAGACCTCTCCGTCAGATCATCTCGGCCAGACTGCCTCTCCACCAGCAGAGTTGAACAACTGAGGTGGCCTCCAGTTTCTAGACTGCGGATGGTGCTAGTTTATAAGACACTAAATTTATAAATGGAAATGAGGAGGTGGGTAATGCAAATAGTTATTTATTTCTGGACCTCTTTTGCGCCCATTAACAGAGAACAAGTACCAAATAAAGAATTGCTTTTGCTTATCACCAGAAAATGAATGGTGGACGTGTATGTGAAACTAAAATATTGATACCAAATTAAACCTCGACACAAGGATATTGATACCATCATCAAGCCTACGAATATGACCTGATGGATGCTGCTATTAAACGGTGCAGGTGTATGTGAAACTAAAATATTGCTTGCAGCAATATAATGCAAATGTGTAGCTAGAGGGAATTAATATAATGTGATATCTTCAGAGGACAGCTCAGAAGGTACAAATATTGAAGCGAATAATCAGGAAGGAAATGTGATGTTGACTGCTCAGTGAACGAGGACAGTCATCGTCAGGCTATATATATAAGCTATGCTACTAGCCTGCTACTATATTACTCCTTGCTGCATCGATGATTGAAGATAATATGTGTTCTGAGAACCATTGAGCCAATAGCATTTTTCCTTTGTTTTTATTCAGTGTTCTTGGCACATGGCCTTGTTGGTCGATGTAGGTGTGTTGCTTGGTTAGGATGCAATAGGCATGAGAAGCAGCAGGACATTGAGTATTTCGCATCTGCGAAAATCAGTTTGTCTTATGGTGCTGTATGGCACCATATCTGACACTGATACGAGGTCAGCCTCATCTCAGAGTACACCAGGCACCTGCTGTACCACTCGGGAGGTGCTGATTGGTGGAATTTTCTACTGCTCCCCAGCCTGGAGTGACACCAGACTTCCACATTCAGAACTCGTTCACGGGCTGTGTGCCCGCCCGTGTTATTTGCAAGGTTTTAAATCTCCGGCTATAGCCTCCGCTATCTCCGGCTATAGCTGTTTGAGAAGGATTTAGCTAAGGTTTTCTATGTATAAGTTACCTCTTAGCTGCCGTTATAGCCCGCTATAGCTGGCTATAGTCTATTTTCGGACATAGAAAGCTAAATGACTTAGCCGGTTATTTAAAAACCTTGGTTATTTGTCAAGACAACCATAGGAAGAGGAACTATAGTGCTGCACCTGAGCATGATGAAGGTGGTGCATCTGACAGACCTCAAGGAGCCCCATGCATGGACACATTGCTGGAGATGGCCGGGCAACAGTTTGGGTATGGCCAACAGGGGGTTGCTGAAGGCAGGGAAAAATTTATCGGCCGAAGTCTCCTGATATTTCCGATATATTCTTTTTATCCATAGGTGCCGATAAGAAAATATCTATCTTTTTCGTACAAATTTTGTTTAAATTTATTTAAATTTACTTAAATTCAAATTAAATTTTATTTGAATTTGGTCCGATATATCATGTTTATCCTCTTTATCTATGACCCCCGATAAATTTTAATTTTCGAAAATGAAAACCTTGGCTGAAGGAACCCCCGCATAGCGTACTGACCATGTGGATAACATGGAGTCCAATGCCCTAGCTGGTAGAGTTATGTGCATTCATGTATGCAGTTGCTGCTATACGACCTAGATTCTTTTTTCATCTATCCATCAGTTATACATATACTAGTTGGACTTGGATGTGGATATGATAGAGCGACGTCAATCTACCACAAGAGTATGGGTGCTTCCATACTTCCAGGACACAAGGATGATAAGAGAGTTTAGCCCCAGAAGAGATGAGCAAGTGCTGAATTTTCTCTTTGACATGATATCAGAATGAGTAGGGCCTGCTTGGCCCGCCGGTCTACTATCATTTCAGTGAAGTAATTTTGTTTCACTTTGATGTGTGTGTTGATTAAACAGCAGTTTTGAGCAGTTAGGTTGCTGAAATCTATCACCCGTGCTATCACAAATATCTGGGCAATATAATCAGAGCTTTGTTATGGTGCTTGGGAGGAACAACCGGTTCCTCCCGTTAAAATTATTTGCGGCAGGTGTTAATTAAGAATTGTAATTAAGGGCAGTTTATACTTTTTCTACCGTACAGATTCTCTAACTCCCGAACCCTATACCACGAACTGTTCCCTGCGTCGCCATGACGGCTGCAAGCTTCGCGAACCCTATACCACGAACTGTTCAGCGTCGGGGCTCCGCTAAGGTGTGGTGGTTCTTGAGTTGCTGATGACCCAGCGTCCTCTGCCCGCTGTTGATCACGAGTCACCATGTAGACACGGCGACTCTCGTAAGTGTTGATCTCGTCATCTGAGCCCTCGTAGTCTAAGTCGAGTTTGGAGGCTTGGTTGGCAAGATCCCCTTCGGGAAGCTGCGCCCAGGAGGTGAACACTTCCCAGCCTGAGCGAGTTCGATTGGGATCCTTGATCCCGGTCAACTTGAGGTTGAAGTCTCCTGGTGCTCGAAAACCAAACTACCAAAGTGGATAGATGGCGGCACATAGAAGGAGGGCGATGGTTGATGGATCGGGGACTACGAGTGGGAATCCCTGATGATCTCAGATCTGATTGAGCTTGGTGGGATGGCGACATTGGACGTCGTCGGATCCGGGTACCAAACTCCTTTGACTGTCGGCATGATCGATCTTCGCGCGAGATCCACCTACCTAGCGCGTCTCTGTCGGTGTTTTAGACCAGCAGATATTTGGATCGTTGGGAACCCCGCTTGGTGTGAAGAGCAATCACAGTTGACACAGAGTTTATACTGGTTTGGGCCCTTGTGGTCGAGTAAAAGCCTTACGTCCAGTTGTTGCTTCTTGTATTATGAACTCAGCGAGTTGCGATTACAAAGTAGCTAATAGCCTAAGATTTGATTTGTTGGGGTACAACATCAGCCTATCTACCTATTTATATCTGGGATCAACTTACCCTACAAGCTAAGAATCGCGCCTCATTTGGAATCTTGCCACGATCTTGGGGATATCCTTCCTGGAAATTAAGGCGTCGTATCTCGTCAGGTCTTCTCTGATCCGGAGTCGGTTGTTCGGCAATCCTTGAAGTCGGGATACCGACAAGATGTATTGCACATTTAACTTCCAGGTCTCGTTTGTAGAGCAGAGGTCTAACTCGCAGGCATGGGTGAGGGCGCAGAGGCAAAGACATGGAGGTCCGGAAGGGTAGAAGCTCACATCAAGTCGAGTATGTTGAATGCAATCCCATATATATTGTCATTGTGTAAAAACATGCTTGCATGCTTGTTAATTAGTTTGAGAATGTTAATTAGTTCTAGCTTCATGGTGTGTGTATGGGTGATCGGCCTGAGTCGTGCTTCCTTTATGGCGAAGACAGGTCCGTGGTCAGCCACGTCACGCATCCCACGCTAGGTGGGCACAACACAGTATGAGCAAGAACGACGGCATGTAGGATCGTGGGTTATGCAACGCGTAAACACCGAATAAGAGGAGTAACAAGATCACTAGAAAAAGTCATAATGTTGAGCGACGCCATTTCGTTTCGTGTGTCCACTGTGTTCTTGTGCGTGCGTGTGTTCCAGAATTACCGATCGCTGGCCAAACAGCAAAATTCGGCAGCCGGCTGCAACACAGTCGTTGGCGGCACCTAGTCCAGTTGTTGCTGTTGACTGCTGCCCAGGTGAGGAGCTCACGTCGACGTGGACCTTGACGTCGAGAAGAAGCTCATCTGCAGGGTGTGGATCTCGGTCCACCATCACTGGCTCATCGCGCCATCAGGCATTAGCCGCCCATTGGAACACGCTAATTTAATTTTCAGCCAGAGAACTAGCTCCATACTGGGTTGTCCTTGAGATCGCGTCCACTGCGCTGCTGCTTTGAGGCTTCTAGAGGAGGAGCACCAATGTGCTGGATTTCTCCTGGATGGTAGCCGGGTGACCCACAGAGAGATAAGAGAACGGGAGCGAGGTGAGGAGAGGGAGAGTGCTGACAAGTCCTGATGTCTCTAATTCCTAACTAACTAGTATAATGGCATAAATGGCTCCAGTCACTATTAGAAATACCAATTACCTTGAGGACTAACAATTCCTAGCTTGTATTACATTATATTGCACGATGTAATTCATAAGAAGCCTTTCTTTCCTAGATGAGGTCCCATATGCTCCACATGGACAACTGCAATATATATCCGCACATGCATGGTAGTATCAAATTCTTTGATATTTATTTATGGCGTACATACGTGTTCTTCTATTTGGTTGGCAATAATCATTATCTTACTAACGTAGTGTGAGGAGCCAAAGCTTTTTACTTTTATAGTAGATAGACATTAAAGAAAAATACTTATTGCATCCCTATCTAAAGTGTTCTAAAATGTGTATGTATATATAAAGAGACAGAGAGAGGGCGCGCACCACACTGGTAGAGAACCGAGCTTTACTCCCGGTGGGGAACCCCCTCTAGTCCCGGTTCCCCACCCGGGAGCAAGCATCCAGGACTAAAGGGGGGTCCTTTAGTCCCGGGTCAGGAACCGGGACTAAAGGAGGACCTTTAGTCCCGGTGGGTAACACCAACCGGGACTAAAGGTGCCTCCTGACATGCCACGATGGCCGGCACCTTTAGTCCTGGTTGGTAATACGAACCGGGACTAAAGGTTTTTTTCTTTTTTCTTTTCTTTTCATTTTTTTTGTTTTCTTTTCAAAATAGGTTTTCGAAGTCGTATTGTACGCTGCTAATTATACATTTATACGCGCATATAGTATGTTTCGGTTCAAGCACAATGAACGTATTAAATCACACAATTCAAGCATAGATATATATATATATATATATATATATATATATTTACATGCATGCATGCATATGTGTATTTTACATTATATTATTTCATGTGCATATATTACAAAAGATTGCATTACAGTTGTTGTGACATAACAAGTTTCCTCTCATCCTCTAGCTTGGCTTCAATGGCAGTGTTGGGTCGAAGTAGAACTCGCCCTTGGAATCGATGACCTGCTTATTAAAAAATCCGGCTATAGACTCTTGAATTGTTTTGATTTGGTCTTGCCGTATGACCTTTTCCTCCAACCATCGAGTCTACAGGTTTGAATTAAAGGAAAATAAATTAATATATGTACATATATATATATATAAAGACATAGTAACACAATCAATAATAATAATTAAATGAATATATAGTGTATTTTTAACATACTTTGAGTCTCTCTGTAGGAGTTCTTTGGGAGAGCACCTTGATAAACTTGCAAACATAGTAACCACAGTAGTTGTTCCCCTATTCCTGCCTCAGACACCACTTTACGAGAAAAAGATTTGTCATCCAATCTGGTGATCCGGTGAAAGCTATATGTTTAATTAATAAAGATGATGCGATTCAGGGGACTTACTTTCAAAGGGATTACATTCAGTGGCGCTTTGCATTTTTCCATGTGTTGCTTCTCAATAAAGGTTTTCCAAACACTGCCCAATAAAAAATTTGCCACATCATCAGATATAGTTAATCATCATGTTTGTGTGTATATATAGTTGCTAGAGATCCCGAAATTACCTCTGGATAATATCTATCATATCTTGGTAGTCTTGTTGTGGTTTTCTCATCGAGTCATAGATTATCAAGTGACTTTTCACCAGATCAATGTCCATCAATATCCAGTGATTGCTGCATGTGTTTATAGGATATAACGCATAACACTCATTAATTAACTAGGATCAACATATGAGCCATTAAGGATATGATCGACATGATTAACACTCACTTGAAGTTATAGGGAAAGAGTATATCCTTCTTGTGGCGTTGGTTCACTAAGAAGTTCATGAGGTTACTCTCTGACTCAGACTTCCAATTAGTCTTTGGAGTAATTGGGTCTTTGAATACTATATGGGGATCAACAAAACCAATTTCATTGCAGCCTTCCTTTCTGAGCTCTATCATTGTAAATCTGCATATATATAGTACTTGTTAGGATAATTTATATGCATATACACACATATGATGAGTTTAATAATAGATCGAAAGAATTATTACTTACAGGCAATAGCAGCTAATGATAACTTTGTCCAGAGAGGTCAGGTGGCATAGTTGATGAAATTCTGCAAAGTCAACATATATAACATCATCGCCACGGAACCAATGTTCGTCTCTAATTCTGACACCAACGCAGAAGTCTCCACTGGTAGACGCCTGCATGTACCACTTGTTTAGCAGGTACATTTGCGTCCCCAGATCAGATAAGGCTTGAGGGTTGTATAGACTCTGGCCTAGTACAAATTTTTTCTTCCAAATATCAACCTCCGCCGCACTCTCAATGTTTCCATCACCAAACATCTGGTAAAGGTCGAGACCAGTCTCATCAAGAAATTCACCAAGGTGATCCAAATCGACATCCGGAGATATGTTTGCCTGATGCATTAATCCTAAATTCGAACCATATTCATTACCAACAACTAGCGGGGGGATTGATTGGTGCGCTTGTTGTCCGAGTTGGGCAACTCCTTTCCCTGCCCGCTTCTTTTTCTGTGCCGCCTCAATTGACTTGGTGAGAGTGCGGTCATAGTCTGATAACGTTGATTTGGACGGCTTACGAGTTTCCCGCTGTTGTTGCTGGTAAGAAGTCACCTTTTTTCTTAGAATATCGGGAGCTACGAAGAAGTACGGTTTCTCCGGGTTTCTCCTTGCTTCTTGATTCATTTTAAGTTTGTCATAGAATCTAGACATGTCTTTTTTATATGCATCAGTTCCTTCTTCCTTCTCTTCAGATATTATTTTGGGAATAGCCCTTGGTTTCACGGTGGCTTTCTTTGCAGGCGGGGACTGGTTCTTCGTTTGAGGGGCTGGCCTCTTGCTAGGCTTCTTGGTAGGTGGGGGCGGGGGAGGCGTTGGAGACCTCCTTGGAGATGTTGGCAGCGGCGTTGGAGACCTCCTTGGAGGTGGCGGCTGTGGCGTTGGAGACCTCCTTGGAGATGGTGTGGATGCAGCCTTGTCTTCCAACACAATGTCATCGTACAGAGCACTATGATGATCTGGCGATTGAACAATTGGATTTAGGTTGGGGGAGGATCTGCTACAAAAAAAGGAATGATATATTATTATGAGCAGATTGTTAATTATTTAAGCCAATACAAATTAATGATGTAGTGTTTTCATCCGCACGTACCTATGGTGAGGTAGTTCAAAAGGAGGTGGAGCCGACATCCCTAGAATGATGATGTAGCGCTTGCGCCATAGAATGAATGTCTTCTCCGCTTCTCCTAGAGTCTTCTCGCCATCACCTCCAGGAATGTCAAGAGGCAAATCACTAAAACCTTTTTCAGCTTTATCTACCGAGATGGTAGCATATCCTTCTTGGATTATATTCCCATGAATCCTTGGTGTCTTGGTTCGGTCGATAGGATTAACAAGACCGATAGCCACCTTGATTGTGGAATTCTCCTTCGGAATGTGTAGCTCACACGTTGTACAAGGTTCAGTGATGTCATCCACAGGGAAGCGCAGTCCTGTGTCCCCTTGATTTGGTATCTCCGTGGAAGCGCAGCTGCTTTTCAACTGAATAGATTGGCTAATGTTGATTCCTGGCTCTGATGCCTGCTTACTTGCACTCACTGCTATTTGCACTTGCCTTCTGATTTCCTCCTGCATTCTCGCTTCAAGGTTTTTTTCCCGCTCCTGTGCTTCACGCACCGCTTCCTCCAATCTCTGGAGCCGCTGTGCCTCTTCTTCCTTCTTTCTCTGGCGACTTCTGTAGGAAGGTCTGTCCTGAGGGAATCCATGCTCCCACGAGACACTTCCTTTGCCTCTAGTTCGGCCACCATGTTCAATAGTCCCGATGGTGTATGTCAGCTCATCCTTCTCTCTGTTGGGCCTGAACGCACCACTAGCAGTAGCTCTCTGAGCATAAAACAATCTTTCTGCTGCTTCTTGCAGTCTTGCGCCATAAACGCACTTCCCTGTCTCCTGGTCTAGTGTTCCCCCATGACCGAAAAACCAATTCTTTGCATGTTCTCCCCACTCGAGTGATTCTGGTCTGATACCCTTGGCAAGAAGGTCTGCTTCCATTTTGTTCCACTTCTTAATGGCAGTCGGGTAGCCACCTGATCCCAAGGTATGGTGGTATGTCTTCTGTTGGGCATTACGTTGGTTCTTTATCACCCGACTCACACCCTCTTCCGAAGTCTTGTACTGTACAAACTCATCCCAATAGGGCCTCTGCTTTGAGATCGGGCCTGGGACAGTAAAATCTGGTGCTATGTTCTTCTTGACATACGTCGTGTATAGGTGTTTCTTCCAAGTCTGAAACTGGGTGGCCATCTTCTTCATTGCCCAATCCCTAACTCGCTCCTTCAATTCATCACCATCTATTATATCATCATAACCATCTATTTGGAGCGTGAAATGTACCAAGACATCATTCCAAATTAACGCCTTGTCACGATCGGAGACAAAACTGATATGAGGAGCATTGGTCTTCTTCTTCCATTCACGGGTACTAATCGGGAGCCGGTCCCGTACAAGGTAACCACAGTGGTGCACAAATTTCATTTTATTCGGCCCCCCCCGGTTCTCCTGTATCCACATTGAACTCCGAGATGATGAAGCGGCCCTCCAATGGCTTTTTGGGACCTCGAACATTTTTACTCTTCGTTGTAGTTGTTGATGTCGATCCAGAGGGCTACAAAACATAAACATTATTTTTAATGTCATGAGCACACATAAGACATATGATAATATATATAGCTAATAATAAAAAATATATACTTGGCCAATCTGTTGTTGCTCATTTTGTTCAAGAGCTAAGTACTGACTCCTGTCATCTGCATCCTCTTGCACGTTATTTTTAGCACCATCATCGCCGGCAACTTGAGTGCCAGTGTTGATCAAATTCATCATCAACTCCTCCTCATCCATGTTTCTCGGGTCGGCCATCTAGCTTCAAAAAACAAAACCAATATATAGTACATCAACAGCGCGGTTCGCCCTGGTATGATTGTTTAGCATTAACGATAACGATAATACGAATGTTGATCAACTAGGCCACGAGAAAGGGCGGTGTGACAAGAGTGGCGGTGCTCCACTCCGCCGTATATATGTCTGTACACATGGGTGAACGAGGGCGGCGGTGCTCCGCCGTATACATAGAAACGCATGGACGAACGAGGGCGGTGGTGCTCCGCGACGTATATATACATGCATATGAATACAAATGACGTATATATACGTGTCGGCGCGGTGGCCGGTGTGCTGACGACGACGACATGAGGCGGGCCGGCGTGCTGACGACGACGACGACGTGAGGCGGGCCGGGGCGGTGTCGGTGCATGATGTTGTGATCCTATGTACCATGTGAACCATGTAGTCATTCATCATATGAGAAAATTCTATGTTGATAATGTAATAAGTCATTATGAAATGTAAGTATATGTGTCATTCATCATATTACTTTAGCAACATTAATATATTATATCTGTATATTCAAAGTTCACAAATGAAGAAACGTTGAAGTTTTCCTTCATTTGTCTGTAGCCATGCATGCAAGTCCAACCAAAACTGCTTACATCATCACATGTGATATTTTTTATAAACTAAAAAATGCTTAGTTTACAAACTGTGTATCAAAATTGAGTTCCTATTTGACCATTATATATCCTACAACAAATCCTTCAAAAAAAAGACCCTACATGAATATATTTGGATAAAATTTCGTTAACAAACATTGATCTATGAAGATAGAAAAAATTCTTCTATTGAAACTGCATCTTGGAATAATGGCATATCATATAGTGATGAATATATGGCGGTTGATGGGCTGGATCATTTTCAGCTTTAGTGACAACGACAATGGTTTCCAAATAATATATAGCGTGTTTATTATACAAGCCATGGATTTACATCGATCTAATTAATTTCTAAAGTAATTTCATTGGTGGTCCTTAATTAAACTTGTCATGAGTTCAGGTCCCAGTGATCTTAAAATGTATTTTAGTACCATAAAATGCAGTTTTTGACACTCTAAACTTGCTAATTTATCCATATAATATCCAAATATTCAAAACTTGCGTTAAGATATGGTTTTGAGATGTGAGCTTGACAACTCCATCTTTCTCTCTTTGGCCTCGCTCGCTGCATATATAGAGTTCCAAATATTCATTTTCAGTTCCTAGATTTTGTGATTCAAAATTTGGAATTTTCAATCGACCTCGAGCGTTGACATGGCTTCCACCAAAGTTGTAGTTTTCGACGTGATCTATAACTCGGCAGTGGAGGGCTCGGGCAAATGTACAAAAAGATCGACGAACATATCACCTCGAGCTCGGCAGTGGAGGGCCTCGGGCGCGGTGGGGCCACGGGCGCGGTGGAGGGGCCTCGGGCGCGGAGGAGGGCGCGGTGGAGGGCCACGGGCACGTGCGGAGGAGGGGCACGGGCGCGCGCGGTGGAGGCCGCACGAGGAAGAAGAGGGCGGCGCTGGTGTCACGGAAGGCGAACGGACGCGGTGGAGGCGGCGCAAGGAAGAAGAGGGCGGCGGTGTTCGACGAGGAAGAAGACGAGCGGATCGATCTGTCCAGGCGCTGGAGGTTATATATCAGAGAAAATTACTCCCGGTGCCAGCCACCAACCGGGAGTAAAAACCCTTTACTCCCGGTGCGTATTACCAACCAGGAGTAAAGGATTTTTTTGGCGGGCCACGAAACTGCAGCCCACCTTTACTCCCGGGTGGGCTTCCCACCCGGGAGTAAAGGTGGCCTGCAGTTTCGTTTCCCGCCTGTTTTAAGCAATAGTCTTGTTAAATACAATAGAAATGCAATAGTTTTTGTTAAATACATAGTAAATTAAATAAAAGGCATAAAATTATTTTGTTAAAAATATGAATTTTCTTTTTGTTTATTGCACATAGGAAAAATCTATAACCTAACTTTTTTTATTTTTTGTTAGAATTATAAAACATAATGTAACTAATATTTATTATTTCGTTAATGCAAAAATGTAGAGTTTAATTAAAATTATTAAAACTATTGGTTTTGGACAGGAAATTTGTTTTCACATCATTTTAACGTTAATATTTTAATTTTTCATCACTCAGTATCCTAATTTACCTTTTTGAGAGAGAAATCCCACCAAATCAAACATTGATTTAATTTGAAACATGACATAATAAACATCTGAATTCACAATTATTACATAATATCTCAAACACACACTATATTAAATCACTATATCATCAAGTGGGCACAGCAGTGAACTTCTTCTTTACGTATGTCCCTTGGTTATGATCGCTTCGTAACCATGGAGTGTCCTCATCATTTACCAAGATGCTAGGGTCTTTGTTCACTTTGAAGGGCGGAATTCGGTCATCCTTTTCATATTCTTCTGACATGTCCGACTTGTCCTCAATTCCCACGATGACTCTTTTCCCTGAAAGAACTATGTGGCGCTTTGGCTCTTTGGTTGCGTCATTATCGTTTTTCCCTCTTTTTGGTTTGGTAGACATATCATTGACATAGAACACCTGATTCACATCCTTGGCAAGGACGAATGGTTCGTCTTTGTACCCAATATTACTAAGGTCTACTGTTGTCATTCCATACTTGTTGTCTACTGTTACCCCGCCTCCGGTCACCTTGACCCATTGGCACTTGAACAATGGGATCTTCAAAGTAGGTGCATATTCTAGTTCCCATATTTCATCTATGCGTCCATAATATGTCTGCTTATTCCCATTCGGGTCTGTGGCATCTATGCAGAAACCACTATTTTGGTTGGTACTCCTTTTATCTTGGGCTACTGTGTAGAATATGTTCCCATTTATCTCGTACCCTTTGTATGTGACGATATGCCATGATGGTTGCATAGCCAATAAATACAGTTGCTCATGGATGCTCTCATCACCTTGACATTTTTTTCGCAACCAACCACCGAAAGTTTCCATGTGCTTATGCGTAATCCAAGCTTCAGTCTTCCCTGGAAACTCGGATCGTAAGAGATCCTTGTGTGTCTCAATATACGAATCTACCAAAGAGGAGTTCTGTAGAACTGTGTAGTGTGCTTTATTGAAATAATCATCATCCGTACCAATATATGTTTTCCTCCCTAGTGTCCCCTTTCCGCTTAGTCTCCCCTCATGTCTCGATTCAGGAACACCAATCGAGTCAAGGTCGGGAATAAAGTCAACACAGAACTCAATGACCTCTTCTGTTCCATAGCCCTTGGCGATGCTTCCTTCTGGGCGAGCACGGTTGTGAACATATTTCTTTAGGACTCCCATGAATCTCTCTAAGGGGAACATGTTGTGTAGGAACACAGGACCGAGAGTGAAAATCTCCTTGACTAGGTAAACTAGGAGGTGTGTCATAATATCAAAGAAGGAAGGAGGGAACACCAACTCAAAGCTGACGAGACATTGAACCACATCATTCTGTAGTTTAGCTAGATCAGTTGGATCAATTGCCTTCTGAGAAATTGCATTGAGGAATGCACATAGCTTCATGGTGGCTAGACGTACATTTGGAGGTAGAATTCCTCTTAATGCAACTGGAAGTAATTGCGTCATGAGAACGTGACAGTCATGGGACTTTAAGTTACAGAATTTCTTCTCTGGCACATTTATAATACCCTTTATATTCGAGGAGAATCCAGATGGTACCTTGATGTTGTTTAAGCATTCAAACATGATTTCCTTCTCCTCTTTGCTTAGAGTGTAGCTAGCAGGACGTAAGTAATGGCGTCCATCATCTGTCTTCTCTGGATGCAGGTTGTCTCTTTCTCTCAAACAACGCAGGTCCTGTCGTGCTTCAAATGTGTCCTTAGGCTTTCCATACACACTCATAAAGCCTAGCAGGTTCACACAAAGATTCTTCGTCAGGTGCATCACGTCGATCGAGCTATGGACCTCTAGGACTTGCCAATAGGGTAGGTCCCAAAATATGGACTTCTTCTTCCACATGGGTGCGTGACCGTTAGCGTCTTTCGGAATAGGTTGGCTTCCATGTCCTTTTCCAAAGACGACTTTCACATCATTGACCATATCGAGTACATCCTCACCGGTTCGGTTGCGAGGCTTGGTCAGGTGGTCTGCCTTCCCTTTAAAATGCTTGCCTTTCTTTCTTACGGGGTGATTTGCAGGAAGAAATCGATGATGGCCAAGGTACACGACCTTTCGACATTTTTTCAAGAATACACCTCTAATATCACCGAAGCAGTGTGTGCATGCATTATATCCCTTGTTTGACTGTCCTGAAAGATTACTTAGAGCAGGCCAATCATTGATTGTTACGAACAACAATGCTCGCAGATCAAAGTGTTCCTATTTGTACTCATCCCACACACGTACACCTTCTTTATTCCACAAAATGAGAAGTTCGTCAATAAGTGGTCTCAGGTACACATCGATGTCATTGCCAGGTTGCTTCGGGCCTTGGATGAGCACAGGCATCATAATGAACTTCCGCTTCATGCATAACCAAGGAGGAATGTTGTAGATACTTAGAGTAACGGGCCAAGTGCTATGACTACTGTTCTGCTCTCCAAAAGGATTGATACCATCTGTACTTAAAGCAAACCTTAAGTTTCTTGCGTCATTTGCAAACTCCGGGAATTCTCTGTCGATTGCTCTCCACTGGGACCCATCAGCAGGGTGTCTCAACATATTGTCTACCTTACGGTCTTCTTTGTGCCATCGTAACAATTTTGCATGTTCTTTGTTTCTGAACAGACGTTTCAAGCGTGGTATTATAGGAGCATACCACATAACCTTGGCAGGGATTTTCTTACGCGGACGTTCGCCCTCAACATCACTAGGGTCATCTCGCCTGATCTTATACCGCGACTCATGGCATAACGGGCATGCATCCAATTTCTCATACTCTTTGCCACGGTACAGGATGCAGTCATTAGGACATGCATGTATCTTCTCTATTTCTAGCCCCATAGGACAGACAACTTGTTTTGCTTCGTAGGTAGTGGCGGGCAATTCATTGTACTTTGGAAGCATCTTCTTTTGGATTTTTAGTAACTCTCCAAATCCCTTGTCAGATACACCATTCTTTGCCTTCCATTGCAGCAATTCTAGTGTGGTTCCCAACTTTTTCTGCCCTGCATCACAAGTTGGGTACAACAATTTCTTGTGATCTTCTAGCATCCGCTCGAACTTGATCTTCTCCTTTTCACTTTCACATTCTCTTTGTGCGTCACGAATGACCTAACAAAGATCATCAGCCGGCTCATCTTCTGCGGCTACCTCTTCTTCAGCTTCTCCCATTGCGTATCATTGAAGCATGCACCATCAAGAATAATATCATTGTCGTCCCATTGTTCTTCTTCACCTTCTTCCATTACAACACCGGTTTCTCCGTGCTTTGTCCAACAAATATAGTTTGGCATGAAACCCGACTTGAATAAGTGTGAATGAAGAGTCCTTGAGTAAGGATATTCCACCATATTCTTACATATGGCACATGGGCAGCACATGAAACCGTCGCGTTTGTTTGCCTCGGCCGTACGTAACAAAGAATGCACGCCGTCAATAAACTCTTGGGAGCGGCGATCAGCATTATACATCCAATGACGGCTCATCTGCATTACATGACATAAATATTATATTAAAACCTAGATCATAATTAATTATTTATACAACATGCGTGCCACCACAAAAGATACAAATTTATGAAAGCATCGCTATAATGTAGACAATCCCAACTACCACTAAAAGAACTAAAGCTAAAATACATTTCAGGAGCACAAGGATTTCGCGACCAATCTCAACTAAAACAGACAGATCCCCCGATTGTGCAACATCTTTGGGCTTCTTCGGCTGGATCACTGCCTCATTAGCCACCGTATCTGCCTGTTGTGCAAGATATTTTTGCACGAGTTCAACATACTCTTCCTCCCAGTAGAAGCCTGAACATCGTCCACTGCCATCCCACTGAAATTAAAACAAAAAATTAGAACTTTAATCACAACCATCATGAAAATAGGTATAAACTAACCATAATCATTAAATACGATAAAATAACTCACATTGCGATCCGGACACTTGTAGAAGATACGATCCTTGTTGGGACCCTCCTTCTTCACTCGATACTCCATCACAATCTTCGTCTCATCACGACACTTGCCGCATGGAATGAGAGGAAGGCCGGCCTAAGTCGCTTTGGAAACCCATGAGAGGCCGAGGACCCGGAAGCAGTTGCCATCTACTCTCTATACTCATTTTTTAATACACTATAAATTTCTCCTTTTATAAACAAATAAAATTAACAAACTATAAAATTATCTAGATCTCTAAACAATGATATTTTTAATGGTCATTGTGTTCTCGTCTTTTACTATGGCAGGTAAGTAATTCACATGATATTTCCGTAAATTAACAGAAGAATGGGAGTGTACACACATAACAGACTACTGCGACGATATCAGGACGTGTGAATAAATAACCATCCGTACTAGTTGACCTTGCTTACGTGATCATCTCGGCGAGCATTTCTCCACCGGACGGCACCGTACTTGGTCAAGGAAGAGCTCTGATTCTACGAGGAAGGGAACACGGTCTTCCACGACCGTTGCCGCTCTCCCTCGTAGAATCAAAGCTCCTCCTTGACGTCCGTTACCGCTCGGCAGAGAACATGCTCGCCGAGATGAACACGGTCCGCAAGTTCAACTAGTACGGATTTTCTATAATTTTCTAAGTTTTTCATTTCATAAAAAGTTAAAATAAAAAGTACGGTGATTGACAAACTACTGCGACGATATCGGGATATGTGAATAAATAACCATCCGTACTAGTTGAACTTGCTTACGTGATCATCTCGGCGAGCATTTCTCCACCGGACGGCACCGTACTTGGTCAAGGAAGAGGTCCGATTCTACAAGGAAGGGAACACGGTCTTCCACGACCGTTGCCGCTCTCCCTCGTAGAATCAAAGCTCCTCCTTGACGTCCGTTACCGCTCGGCAGAGAACATGGTCACCGAGATGAACACGATCCGCAAGTTCAACTAGCTACTTTAACCTTCTTTCATGTAAATATGCAAGCTTGAAGTGATTTTGAGCTCAAATTGCTTACAAATGAAAAAAACCACAATAAAGAACCATATATATATATATATAGTGAACAAAATGAGATAAGACAATGGTGAAAAATGAGAGTATGAGATTGGTAACCTTTACAACTGAAGAATCGACGGAGAAATCAAAGAAATCGACGGAGGAATCGAAGAATGGATGGAGGAACAATGGAGGGAGGGAGGAAGCAAGAACACTACTACAGTGAGCTTCAAAATACGCTGAGCTCGGGCTCGGGGAGGAAGAAGGAGACGGCCGATATATACAGGGGGGACCTTTAGTCCCGGTTGGTGGATCGAACTGGGACTAAAGGTAACTTTCCAACCCCGGGCGCAGCCATGGCCCGGGAGTAGACCTTTACTCCCGGTTGGATCCACCAACCGGGAGTAAAAGTATACCTTTAGTCCCGGTTGGAGGCTCCAACCGGGACTAAAGGTCCCTGCCACCTCTGTCTGGCGCAGTAGCCGTTGGGCAGGGACCTTTAGTCTCGGTTGGAGCCTCCAACCGGGACTAAAGGTATTTCTAGTCCCGGGGGCAAAAAATTCCGGGACTACAGCCCATTTTGGCCGAGGATCAAAGGTCTGTTCTCTACTAGTGCCGGTTACATATAATTGTAGTGTATCTGCACAGATTTTTACAGCTATATTTTTCCACAACAGGAACCCATCATGAGTCCCATTTCCAATAATATTGGAGTTACAGATATTTTTCACTGATAAATAAACAAGATGCCAAGTAGAAACTCTCTCAGTAACTGCTGTAGTCACCCACGCCCAGTTGGCATGTCTATTATCAGGAACAGTCTAGAATCTTATAGGAGCTTCTTGAACCCCCTAGGTGGTGGATACTAAATGAAATTTCAAACTTGAGAAAATTCCATCAACGGCTTAGAAATCTATACTCTTCATCCCTGCTGTACTAATATTTTGGTTCCATTCGTCCCTCCGGTGCTATTAAAAATTATGTGTTCCATTCATCGCCATCAACTTATAGTTTTGGCTCCCCAACGTACTATTATTACCAGTCTTCCGTTAAGTCCATGCTCACATCGAGTCTCACCTATCTAGGCTAGGAGCACTGTGGCCTGTTCAGGCCTAGCGTGCTCAAGGCAATGCTAACATTGAGAATTCCGCATATCGACTTTGATAGAGATGCGGCTGTGCCTGTGATGGCACTGAAGGAGCCAACGATCTCATGCTAGCTAGGACAGGCACCTTCCTTGCGTCATCATATTGCAATCAGTTTCTTTTTTTTTAACCAGCCTGTTATTTGGACTAACCCCCTCCTGGAATTTGTAAAGAACCTTCTTGTGGTCCATACTCTTTATGGACCTGGAGTAAAAGAGCTATGACCAATGAGCTTGATGGTATCCAAAAAAATAACTGTGAAGCATAGTCCAACATTAGACAAACGGTTCCGTCCAGAGAAACAACATAATTCTACAGTTAGATACACAATTTGCTACCAAAAATGGGAAAAGTTTTGAAGGCGAAGGTACTTGCCAGTGGCAAAATCGCACAAGCATTTATCTGGCTTACTTTGCATGATCTCTTCTTCTCTGAAATGCAATTGACCAAATGTTGAAAGATTACATTACACCAGTTAATATCCTTTAACTTTTCCAAACCTGCTATTACATATGCCACTCTTTCAGTCACATATAATGAGGTTGTTGGTAGTAGTCACATTACACCAGTTAATATGTGACTAAAAGAGTGGCAAGGGCAGTAGCTGATTTGGAAAAGTTAAAGGATATTAACTGGTGTAAAGTAATCTTTAAACATTTGGTGCATTGCAGTTTGGAGCAAAAGAGATCAAACAAGTAAGCTAGATAAATGGTTGTGCGATTCTACCACCTGTAAGTACCTTCACCTTCATAACTTGTCCCATTTTTGGTATGTGTGTCGAACTGTTGAATTATGTTGCTTGTCTGAAACAAAATGTTTGTCTAATGTTGGATTATGCTTCACAATATTTTTTGGATACCATCAAGACTGATAAGCCCATAACTGCTTCCAATAGAGAACCAAGAGTTCTACAACATGACTGAACTATTGTATCTGATCTGGTAAAAATAGCTAAACATGAACTATGGGGCAGAGCTGACCTAAATGTTGACAAGAATCTGACTGTCAGAGAGAGGCTCAATAATGTGTCAGTGACAAACAATCTCAAAGTAAGTATAGATCAAATGGAAGACCATTCTATAAACTCTTATATATAACATTACAGCATCATAACCCTGGCCATTTTCTATTTAAGAGCCAGACTGAAACATCCTACCTAGAGTATTCAACTGTGCTTGACCATGACAAGATCTAAGGTACGTGCGGGACGTATAAGTAGTTTTAGAAGCTAGCTGCGGAGGGATGGCTGATTGTCTTCAAGCCCCCAACATTCATTCTTGATTAATGAAACTGTCCTTGGCAAATGCTTTTGTAGTTGTTCGTTTCTAATAAATCCAAGAATTTCACCTCCGACTATGAAAAATGAATGCTCCTGACTGTCCCAAATAATCATTACTCCGATCCAAAAGGCCAACACAATAGGACCGGATCCTATGATGTTGTCCCATGCTAATGTATCTAGAGCGATGGCTTGCTTTGAGCACTCTAATTTATTCAAAGTAACATCACTGGAATCATGACCTGGCCAATTAAGGCCAGGAGCACATCGCTAGCAGAAGGGTCGGGTAGGTTGGTTATCACCATGAGGTGAACTGGTCGACCTAGCCTAAGGTCCAACTACGATCTTTTTAACTGCAACAACTTAAGTATACGCTATTGGAGCTGGAACTACTACGACTGTTGGCACCAGACTTGCCCTACAATGGATTCTCGTTGAGAGGGTTACATTGTACTCATTCCAATTACCAAACACTAATGCACCTGGTATTATTATTCATTGTCACTACCTTCCTGTGTCAGGATTGGTTAATTTGCAAGCCTGCTACTTTCCTTGGATGTGGTTGCCGTTTCTCAGGCTCCCTCTCTAGAATCGGACCCTAATTCTTCATCACCAATCACCACCATGGTAGGTCCCTATCCTAAAATCGAAAGTTGATAGGGCTGAAATTTGAATGATGCATTCCTGGCATGAGGGTCGTGTGGTCCATCAAGTTATCATAAATCATCAGACCAGCGAGTAGAGCCCATGTCAGCCTTTTACCTAATAAATGTTCCCCTCCCCAAAAGTCAGAGTTTGTTGCATGTATTGGCTCAAGAATTACTTACGGTTATCCGAGTAGCATGTACATTTAAACAAAGTATAACTGGTTTAATAAGCCATTGGTAGTTTCATAGTTTGAATTAGTGCATACCTAGACATGCATGGCTTCATCTTTGGGACAAGGATATGACTGTTGGTATTTCTTAATGCAAACAGAAAGAATCCACAAGCGCACGGAATTATCGTTGTAGCATTTCACCCGGAAGTATTCAGGGTATCGTATTTTCCACAGGGAACGGGTGTACTCTTCTAGTTAGTTCGTCCAAGGACAACACAAGGATAGAGTTGGCAAGGGTAGAGATGGATTCCTATGGTTTTAGGGTCTTTGGAAAGATAAACTCTGCTTCTACTTGCTTGCTTCGAGCACCGGAGTGCACCTGGTCTGCCAGGCAATACCGGCTTGTAGCTCTACGTCGAACCCAAACATGGGGGATTACAAGGGACGGGCAAGGCTATCACCACCTGCCGCCTACCCCTCAACCGTGGGGAAGGAGGCAAACGAAGGTAACCTCTAGCCTAGACACCACGTCTACGCTATTGATTACTACTCTAGCGTCGATCAGGGTTATCCATCTCTATCAGGGCCCTCTACTAGAGTATCCATTACAAGAACGGATGACAAACCCGCAAGCAAATAAGAGTAAAGCTTAACTAATCAAAAGACTTTTATACCAAAATAACCACAAACACTTGCTTAGCGAATGTTTTTGTCGAGGTACAAAAGTCGGTGTTCGTCGAGGTACAAGCTCAGGGAGACTACCAACAAGTCTGGCACTTCCCCGATCTTCCCCTCACATCTCTCCCTATCAACTCTAGATAGCTAGCTAGGGCCTACGCCCATGGAGTGATGCTCTTATTTCTCTAGTGGTGTAGCTCTTGCTCTTTTGTGTGTTGTTGTCTTTGGGGGGCTCTCCTCCATCTTTTATAGTAGGTTGGAGGCGGTTTGAGGAGGGATATTCCCTGGATACCCACCGCACCGCCCTCCACTGTATTGAATGCACCGACCTGAAAAAGATGGGCCTGAGGCGCGCCAAAAAGGGTGCGGGCGCACCTGGGGTGCGGCTGCACCCCCACTGGGCCCAAATGAGCCCATCCTCGGTGATTTACTCCTTTTGGACTTCTTGAGTGGCCCTATGGTGGTTTGGCACTGATTGGAGATGCTTGGGTATGGGTTTTGGCCTTTTTTCTCTGTATATTCAGGCCCTGATTTGCCTAGTAAGTGGGCCTTTCACCCTTGGGCCCATGTCAGGTGTTTGTTTTGCTATGTTCTTTGTGTACTTTTGGCATGTTTCTTGTGTTATCCCGACATGTCCTCCTGCAAATGGTAAATCACCAAAACTCATGGAATTCGCTAGTTATAAGCCTAATTCTAAGTTTTGTGTTCTTTTTAGCGGATTTTATGTGAGAGTTGGCGGTTCGAAATAGAAGTTAAGGACCGCCAACAAGCTCCCCCACACTTACCCCTTTGCTCGTCTTTGAGCAAAGCTTAGAGATAAAAGTAATCATGAGCATAACATCCTTAGATATATGGCTTACATAAAAGTTATTCCAACACATTCTTTACACAAGTGGGATTTATGGCGTTAGCTAACATGTTTCCTTGGGTTGTTGAGAAGTGGAATAGTTCTCGAAACAAAGTCATCTTCCCGGTTTCTCATCTTTGTAACTTGGAGTTTTGAAAGTTTTTCTTAAGAAAAGCATAGTTCACTTTATACTCCTCAAATGGCACTCTCAAATCACTCAATGGTGTATAAATCCTCACCAAGGCATATCAATGTTTTGCCTTCTTTTGTTTTCTCCTACTTCTAAAAAGGTTTGTGTAGAGCTTTAGGTAGGGATAAACAAGATAGCATACTTGTATCGCATATGTTGTAAAGTCAAATCGAGGATCCAAGGAGAGAAGTGCCATACTCTTAGATCAAGTGTGTATGTGTGCGAAAAATGGTATGAATATACTCCTTTTGTAGATATGATCTCTCTCTATTACTTATCATTCTGAAACATGGCTATCTTTCTTCCTCTCTTTTTCAATACATGAGCCTTCATGTGCTCATCATTTTTTTCTTTTTGTACATGGACTTTCATGTGTCCATATTTTTTTAAACTTTCGCATAGCCCATGTCTCTTTTTATAAACCACATATTTAGAGAGAGATCATTGTCTTTTAGAACATGGAGTATTTATTTAACAAACATATTTTTGTCTACCCCCAGTGTAGGAGCAGAATTTTTGGTGGATCTGAATGAAAGCATGTTTTTGCATACTCCTAGTGTAGGAGCAGCATGTGTATGTGGAGTGTACGTGATCTTGATTTTGGGAGCATGATAAATCTCTCAACAAGGGTGAACAAGACTTGACCAAACTCAACACAATAACAAGCAGCGCATATAGAAATCTTGAAACTTGCAAGATGTCATATTTGGTTTTGATAGGGATTGCTCACCAATTGAGGAGTATGTGACTCTATGGTTTTATAACATTTCTATCAAAACAAATTCTCCAAGTACTTCGAATAGAAACAATAGGATTTCTAAGTCAGAACTATATCACACCTCATAACAACTTAGTCAACATGATTGTCCTATTAGAATATTTTTCCACAAGCATAAGTGTATGTATATGGAACAAACATTATGCAAGCTTCTATCTTAAAAATGTTATGGTCATGTCACCTTTTGGAATTTTGAACGAAGTGTGGTGTATAAAATTGCATAGAGACATAGTTGGTTCGTTGAGTTTAATTTTAGCGATCAGGATTATGTTTGTTTAAACTCAAGAATTTAGGGAGTTGAGGGATGTGTTGCACAAACCATCGTTGTAGAGGAAGAAGGATCTGATGGGGATCAGAGGCGGTTTGGCTAAACTAGAGATGCAGCCAATCCTCTATGGATCTATCTGTCCTGTCCTTCTGCATGTTGGATTATCCGATGTTGTGCAACATGTTGGTGAGAGATCTCGAATGTGTGTTTGTTATGCTTGAGAGATGTCCCCCACACTCATTCTTGTACCTCTTTTATTCAACAAAAAGAAACAAAGATAGAAACAACAAGGGCTCTACCAGCTGAAATACTGGGGAGCCTAAATTTTATTATAATTATTATATATATATATATATATTTATATATTTTTTAAGTGTCCACCCAACTTTTTTATCTTTGAGAATAACTTAAGCAAGACTAAAGTAAAGTTTGCAAAATAATCCTAGCCTTGATTCATCTCCATTCTAGATTACTTCCATTGTTTATGAAAATAGTAACTCAAAGTTCATTAACCAAGATTAAGCACCATGTCTAATTTTGATTAAACAAGGCTATTTCAACCTAAGCACCATGCTTAATTTAAAAAGCCTATGGATGTACCTCGAGTGAATACATCCAAACCAGAGCATCAGACATAAACAAAGTAAGTAAGAGCTTGCATGATCAAGTTATATTCTCATGGAGATAAATATGAGTTAGGGAGTTGGTGAACATTTTTTAAAGATAATCCAGGGTATCTCCCGGCAGTGCTTAGTTTATGGTCATAAGCTTGACCGCGGGAACTACATCTTGCAGCTATCAATGGCGGTGTAGTTCCTAGCTTCACCACCAAGCATTTAGCGTTATCATTCAAGCTGCAAAGTTAGTGCCATAGTGCTACTATAGGATTTGCAATATTTATGATAAACAAAGGCATCCACAACCATTCTTCTAAAAAGTTTGAAAACAAGGATCAAGAAATGGTTGGGATCCTCGTAGTAACACGTGGTCATAAACGAAACGAACTCTGGAGACTCCAAAAGTGAGCATGAATCTTGAGGGGTTTCTAAAGTGAAGCTTTCATGCTCATAAGTGGTATCCTTCTTGGTCTCTAGAGTCGGTGCTAAAGGATTGTCCATGGCACAAAAGTTTTCTTTCTCAAAAAATTAATCGATTGAATCCCAACCATTATCGAGAACAACATTTTGATGACCAGAGGGACAAGGCTTAAGTTCGAGCGAGGGTGATGATGGACGTTTAGTTTCACAAGGATGAGAAGAAAGCTTAGGTGAAACGAACAGGGATACAAACTTCACCTCCTCGAACAGGTCATGGTTGTCATCCTGATTCCTGATCTTCTCGCTCTTTTGTCTTCGTGTAGCTGTGCTTCTGGGGTCCATCGGGTTCTCTCCACGTCTTCTATCCTACGCAGTCTAGCGTCGACAAGCAAGGAAAACACCAAGCAAGGAAATCAACACATGCATAATCAAACAAATTTAGGAAGGAATGGTCCTATGTGGGTGGGTCCTGACTAATGGTAGGTTTACTTCGAAGACTATCATTACTATATAAATTTGAAGTAAGAGTTAGAGGAAGAGATTTCATTTATCAAGATGTGGCTTTTTGGATTTTATGTTAAGGGTGGATGGTCGTCTGATGGAAAACCAGACCACATTATTAGGGTTCACTATTATGTGAACCTGAAAGGGGAGAGTTGGCTAAGTCATCATGAGTGACTTAGTGGTGGTTATGTCGGGGTGGCTAGGTTGCCTAGTGAAAAACCAGACCACATTATTATGTTTCACTATTATGTGAACCTGAAGAGAAAGCCTGACTAGGTCATCATATTTGACCCGTCTGACTTCTACGGGTCCACCGGGGTTTGGTGGGGTTAATTAGGTGGGTTCCTATATCGGCTAAGCGGAGGGTAGGTTTAGGATGGTATAGGCTATAGCTAGGGTTAGTGGCATATGCACATGTATATGACTATATGTATATGACTAGGTTTATTCGGGTTAGGCGGAAATTAGGGTTAGCCATACCTATGTGTACACCCATGTGTCTATGTATTCTATACGTGGGGTATATCTAGGTATGTATTTACCATATTATTTTATGTAGGTATATTCAAGTATGTGTAGAGTTTATATTTATGCAAATATGCATCGATGGTTAATGTTAAATTAAATAGGGAGAAGGAAATTAAACAAACTAGAATTTAAATGGGCACCAAATAATAGGATGAAGGATATGAATAAATAGAGCTTGATTTTATAAGATTTTTGGTGGAAGAATCAAGTGATTTGGATTTAAGATGAAGGATATATGATTTATCCAAGATTTAATAGGAAAAGGTTTTTGGAATATGCTTTGGAAAATATTTCTAGAAATCCAAATGATGCAAAAGGGATGGAAATAGATTGGGTAGGTTTTGGAGTGTACCGAGTTTATTTAGGAATTTTCTAGGAATTTTTCTATGCATAGAAAGTGGTTTTCATCTCTCTGTGTACACTTCCGGGGTGTACCCAGCATTTTCTCCGCTGGTCAGTGGCTGACGCGTGGGTCAGCGTTGGTGGGCTCGGCCTACCGGCACTGTGCCATGTGCCGGGTCCTCACTGTGCCGTGGGCTTGTATCTCTCTCTCTCTCGGAGTTTATGTGGACCAAGTCCACAGAGGGAAGGGGAGAGAGGAGAGGGGTTGCGGTGGCTGCCACGTGGGTCCAGGGCGTCGGCGTCACGCGCCACTGACGCGTGGGCCATCTCTCGTCCCCACGCTGAAACGGGTGGTGACGGCGTTCGGCGCAGGCCCACATAACAGAGGGAGGGGGATGACGAAAGGAGACGACGACGGGACGGCGACATCCACATGGTGGCGAGGACAAAGCCCGGCGGCTCGGCTCGGCGGAGTTGATTGCACCAGCGGTGTCGGCTGTCGGGGCTCGACACTACGCAGTGGTCAGTGCTCGGGATGTGATCCCGCAGTGGTTGGGGGAGTCCTCGGCAACAGTGGGTGCTCATGGTAGTGGTAGCGGCTCGCCGGAGTGATTACGGCGGCGCGGTGACGAGTAGACGCTCTTGCGGGGCGTTCTTTCGACCGAGGAGAGCTGGCGTATGGTCATTGTGCTTCAGTGATCGCGTAGCGGGGGTTGCCTTGCTTGGCCGCGCCTTGCCGGTGACGAGCGCAAGCGATGGCGGCTCAGCGGCAGGCGGCTCCCGTCGGTCAAGGCGACACAGAGGGGGAGAGCGGGCTAGAGAAGGCGGAGGAGGTAGAAAAGAGGTCAAGGAGCTCACCTACTAACCCTATTGGCCTATGCTGGACTAGAGAGGGAGAGCCCGGAGCTTGCTCTCATGGCGGACGCGGCGCCCGGATTTGGGAGAAATGAGCTAGTGCTCAGGCGAAGAAGTAAGAAGGGAAAAGGAGGGGGAGATGGCATGTTCTAGACCTAGGCGGAGCTCACTGCCGTGGTGGTTGAAGCCGGGGCTCGCCGGTCGGGCCTATTTATAGGCCGGCGATGTCGGTTCACCGGTGGCAGATATTTTCGTAGCCCTCAGATCTTTTCTCTATGCACACGTGCTCCATTGTCACCTGGCGATGAGCTGGCCCACTGCTGCTCCTCGTGCTTATCTGGACTTGGTCGGGAAGGGAGCGGGGACCGGAGTACGGCCATGACAGCGACAACGGCTAGTCACTCTGGCACCACCGCATGTCAAGGAGAGGAGGGGATAAGGCGTCGCGATTCTCGCGAAGCTTCATGGGGTCCACGGCAAGGTCCTCGATCCTTATCCACTCGAGTGCCAGGACGAGGTGGTGGCGTAGCCATGGCGGCGGGTATGGCGACGCAGTAGTTGCGTCGTCGTCGTCGGGTAGACGACGACTCCGACAGATAGGGCTGCGGCGTCAGCGGGTCGAGAGGAGGGAACGGCACGGCCTGTGCTGGAGCTGGGGCGAGCTGCTAGGCCGGCCCATGCGGGAGAGAGGAGGAGGTAAAGGAGGCGCGCTCGTCGCGGGCTCAGGCTAGCGGCGGCCCAAGCGGGAGGAGAGGAGAAAGAGGGCGCATGCGGGCTAGGCCGATGGCCGCGGGCCAGAAGAGGGAGAGAGAGGATTGAGCCCGAGGGTCATTTCCCATTTATGAAAACCTTTTTCTTTTTCCTAGATTTATATCCAAGCCAATTGAATTGATTTGAATTTGAATTTCAATGAGGTTTGAATGGTGGAGGGTTTTGGTAATTCAAGGGGAGGGTCAAGGATGGTTTTCCCAAGGAGATTTGGAAAAGATGTGCCAAGGTAAATTATTTGGTGCCAAATAAATTCTAGGAAAGCAATCACGCAATCAATCAAACATTCCAAGCATAAATGCATATGGTGTATTTTTGATGCAAGGATTTTGGAAAAGGGTTTTCTGAAAGGGTTTTGTAGAGAATAGACTACTTCATGTTTTAATTTGTAGTAAAGTTTTAAAAAGTTCAATTTTTTAGTGAATTTTAACATGACGCAAAACACAGGGTGTTACAGGTTTGAACTAAATACCAAGTTTGTGAAGAAAGGGTTGGATGCAACGAAGACGTACAAGAAAATTACAGAAGCTCAGTGGAAGGCCTTTGTTGAGCAGAAGACATTAGAAGATTTCTTATCTAAGAGTGAAGCCAATTCTGAACTTGCAAAGAAGAACAAGTACCACCACCGCCTTGGCACGGGTGGTTACAAGCGACAGATTCTGAAAATAGAGGGCAGAAGAAGCTACAAGGAAGGTGGTAGGGTTACCGGTGCTGATTGATTACCTTGACAAAAGGAGCTCGAACTGGCTTCGTGCTCGAAAACCACAAGAAAGTGATACGGGTTTGTCATGGCCAGATCCAATGACTGACAAAGAAGCCAAGAACATTTTGGACGTGGCAGCTAAGGAGAAGGAAGGATAATTCAAGCTAGCAAGGAAGAGGGACGTCCTTAGTCTTGGTCTGGGTAACCCAGAGCACCCTTTCAAGCTAGCAAGGAAGAGGGACGTCCTTAGTCTTGGTCTAGGTAACCCAAAGCACCCTGGTCGTGTGCGAGGCATCTCGTTGTGGTTGGGCTGGAAAGAAGGATTCCTTGAGGATGTCGACATGTACAGAAAACGCGACCGATACAAGGAAGCTATGAGAGAATATTGTAAGGAGGAGGCTAAGAAAGACTTCAAACAAATGATGGTCGAATTAATGGCCAATCCTGATCCTGACATGATGCAACAATGGGTGAGTGTAATGTCAAATCAACAGATGATCACACAGCCGCCACAGATGATCACACGACCGGCACATATGCAGATAGTCATCAGACAACCCTTGGATTCTCCAACCGTTCCGAGCAGTATCGGATCTACGGCAAATAGGGAGCACTATGCAGTTGATGACATCATCGCACCGTCAGCTTGCTCCTTAGTTATATCGTACGGTATCACCAATGTTCGTACAATACAAGTTGCCACCGGTTTAGCGATCCTTGGCCGCAAGTTTCATAATCGTACTATTCTAAATGAGTACGCTAGGGTAGAAGTGTTGACAATCATGCAAGGACATAGGGACGACTTGATAGACATCCCCACTCCAGAGGGTGTCGAGAAACTCAGACAAGCTATCAACGAGTTCATCCTATGGCCTCGACGAGACATTAGGTAGAATGATCCTATTCCATCGATGCCATTTCTCGGAGAGGCCAAAGGAGGGTTGCCGCATCTAGCCTCGCCACCAACCTCAACCGAGAGGCAGGCTGCGTCGGAACCTAAAGAGCATGAACCTAACCCACCATCTCTAAACGCACCATCACCATCTCAGAACGCACCAACCTCGGCCGAGAGGCAAGAAGCACCAGAACCTAACCCACCACCATCATTTAGCCTCGCCGCCTCTCAGAGCCTGTACCTAACCCACCACCATCGCCAACCAAGAATCCACCGTCCTCGAGCAAGAAGAAAGATGCCTCGGAACCTAAAGGCCCTGAAGCTAGAGGGAAAGATCATATTGTGCCAAAAATGGTTATGACCTACGAGAAGATACCATCGGTGACCATGAAGAAGTGGATGTACGGACTTTCAAAGAGAACAGAGACACATACCAGTAGTGAAAAAGGTGTCAAGAAATCCGGCTACTCGAAGACGATCATACGAAAGCCAACGAAAGAGGATTACGAAAATGCCCCCGATCATTATGTGTTGGGCAGGCCTCTACTCCCATTTCATGAACTCCATACGTTGCACCTTTAATGAAGAGGTTGCATGACTAGAATATGAGAGCATCTTCGGTTGGTATCAATGCCTTCAGCGCAATTGTACCAGAAAATGCTTTTCTTAGTGGCCCAAGTAAGGTTGTCATTGACTTCGAGGACATTCAATTGATGTTTTGCCTCAGAAGACTCAACGTCCACACTACTAGAGAACAGACTTTAGAACGATGTCCCAATTTAGCATTAGCCTCGATATTTTTTGCCCCCGGGACTAAAGGACCCTTTAGTCCCGGTTGGTAATACCAACCGGGACTAAAGGTCCCTGCCCAACGGTCGTCCGCGGGGCAGGGATCTTTAGTCCCGGCTGGTATTACCAACCGGGACTAAAGGTTTACCTTTAGTCCCGGTTGGTAATACCAGCCGGGACTAAAGCTTTTAGTCCCGGTTTGGGTTATTCCCCGGGAATAAAGATTAATATTTAGTCCCGGTTTGGACCCCTAACTGGGACTAATTATCCCGGCCTATAATTCTGCTCAATTCTTCCTCCCCGAGCCCGAGCCATTCCATTATTCAAACTCACTGGCTCTGTTCTTCAGCTTGCTGTTGTTCTTGCACTCTCCCCCTCCATTGGTGTTGCTCTTCGATTTTGGAGGTAACAAACTTAATCCTCTTATGTTTTATCAGTAGCTTATCTCATTTTGCAATGTAGATGCATGTGTAACTTTATATGTTGGACTTTATTATGATTTTATATGTCATTTTTAGCTCAAAATCACATGATGATTTGCATATATGTTTGGATAAACAAAAGTTAAATTAGTTCATCAAAATCACGCCTCGCTCGTCCTCGCTGGAGCACGCGCCATTCTCGTCCCCGGTGGCTTACGTGATCTTAGAATTAATTTTTCCATGAAATGAAAAACTTAGAAAATTGTTAGAAAATTATAGAAAATCCATACTAGTTGAACTTGCCGACCGTGTTCATCTCGGCGAGCATGTTCTCTGCCGAGCGGTAACGGACGTCAAGGAGGAGCTTTGATTCTACGAGGGAGAGCGGCAACGGTCGTGGAAGACCGTGTTCCCTTTCTCGTAGAATCGGAGCTCTTCCTTGGCCAAGTACGGTGCCGTCCGGTGGAGAAATGCTCGTCGAGATGATCACGTAAGCAAGGTCAACTAGTACGGATGGTTATTTATTGAAACATGTTTTTGAGCTATAATTTGATGGATATTTGAAAATATGAAATTTACACTAGTTTGCAAAAATAAGTATAGAAAGTAGATGACAACTGTTACTGGATCCTCGGCCTCTCGTTCGGTTGCGAAACGACTGAGGCCAGAACTCCCTCTCATTATCTGCGGCAAGTGTAAGCAGAAGATTGTGATGGAGTACCGAGTCAAGAGACAGGGACCCAACAAGGGTCGTGTTTTCTACAAGTGCCCGGATCGCGATGTGAGTTTCTTACGCATTTTATAATTATGGCTAATTGACCTGCTTTTCTTGAATATTTTTGACTAAATATTTTTTGGCTTTAATTTCAGTGGGAGGGCAATGGATGCGATGGTTGGTACTGGGAGGAAGATTATGCTACATACGTGCAGAATTTGGGTGCGCTTGAGGTAGCGGATGCTGCTGATGAGGCAGTGAGCCAGCAGGAGAAGCTTATTGATATTCAACAGAAGAATGATTTGTCTGTTTTAGTTGCGTACGATCACAAAATAATTATGTTACTGAAGTGCATTGTAGTTTTAGTTTGTTTAGTGATAGTTGGGATTGCTTACGTTGTAGCCAGGCTTAGTTAATTAATCAACCGTGTGTGTGTCATTTATGTTGTGTAATAAAATACTTAATTATGTTCAAGGTTTTCATAATTTGTCGTGTAATACAGATTATGTCACGCCATTGGATGTACAATGCCGATCGTCGCTCCTAAGACTTTATAGAGGGCTTGCACTATTTCTTAGGTGTGGCCGAGGCAAATAAGCGGGATGGTTTCATATGCTGTTCATGTGCCCTATGTAAGAATTTAAAGGAATATTCAAGCTCAATGAGTCTTCATTCACATTTGCTTAAGTCAGGTTTCATGTCAAACTATATATGTTGGACTAAGCATGGAGAAAGCGGGGTCATGATGGAAGAAGGTGAAGGAGAAGATTTAGACATTGATGACATTATTGCTCAGTATGGTGCCTTTGATGATACTACAATGGGGGGAGATGAAGAAGAGGTAGCGGTAGAAGATGATCTCGGTGATGCTCTTGGCGATGCCATTCATGATGCACAACAAGAATGGGAAAGTGAAAAAGAGAAAGTTAAGTTGGAGCGCATGCTTGAGGATCATAGGAAGTTGCTATACCCGATGGCCGAAGAGGGGCAAAAAAAGCTGGGTACAACACTGGAATTGCTACAGTGGAAGGCAAAGAATGGTGTATCCGATAAGGCATTTGGGAATTTATTAAACCTCATAAAGAAGATGCTTCCGAAGCCAAATGAATTGCCCACCACTACGTACGAAGCAAAAAAGGTTGTCTGCCCTTTGGGATTAAAAATCTAGAAGATACATGCATGTCCTAATGACTGTATCCTCTACCATGGCAATGAATACGAGAATTTGGATGAATGCCCGGTATGTAAAGCATCGCGGTATAAGATCAGGCGCGATGATCCTGGTGACGTCGAGGGTGAACAACGTCCTAGAAAGAAAATCCCTGCCAAGGTTATGTGGTATGCTCCTATAATACCACGCTTAAAACGTTTGTTCAGAAATAAAGACCACGCAAAGTTGTTGCGGTGGTATAAAGAAGACCGTAAGGTAGACAATATGCTGAGACACCCAGCTGATGGGTCCCAGTGGAGAGCGATAGATAGAGAATTTTCAGAGTTTGCAAATGAGGTTAGAAACTTAAGGTTCGCCTTAAGTACAGATGGTATGAATCCTTTTGGACAGCAGAGCACTAGTCATAGCACTTGGCCAGTTACTCTATGTATCTACAACCTTCCTCCATGGTTATGCATGAAGCGGAAGTTCATTATGATGCCGATCCTCATCCAAGGTCCGAGGCAACCTGGCAACGATATTGATGTATATCTGAAGCCATTAGTTGAAGAACTTCTAGTTTTATGGAACAAACCAGGTGTACGTGTCTGGGATGAGTACAAACAAGAACACTTTGACCTACGAGCAATGTTGTTCGTAACCATCAATGATTGGCCTGCTTTAAGTAATCTTTCAGGTCAGACAAACAAAGGATATAATGCATGCACACATTGTTTTGATGACCTTGACAGTATATATTTGAAAAGATGTCGAAAGGTCGTGTACCTTGGCCATCGTCGATTCCTTCCTTTGAACCACCAAGTAAGAAAGAAAGGGAAGCATTTTAAAGGTAAGCCAGACTACCGGAAGAAGCCTCATAACCGAACCGGGGAAGATGTACTCGCAATGGTCAAGGATGTGAAAGTAGTATTTGGAAAGGGACAAGGCAGTGAATCTGTTCCCAAAGATGCTAATGGACATGCACCCATGTGGAAGAAGAAGTCCATCTTTTGGGAGCTACCCTATTGGCAAGTCCTAGAGGTCCGCAACGCAATCGACGTGATGCACCTGACAAAGAATCTTTGTGTGAACCTGTTAGGATTCATGGGTGTGTACGGGAAGCCAAAGGATTCACTTGAAGCACGCCAGGACTTGCAGTGCATGAAAGAACGAGACAACCTTCATCCAGAGAAGACAGGTGATGGACGTCATTACTTAAGTCCTGCTAGCTACACGCTTAGCAAAGAAGAGAGGGACAGCATGTTCGAATGTCTAAGCAGCATCAAGGTCCCATCGGGATTCTCCTCCAATATAAAGGGTATAATAAATGTGCCAGATAAAAAATTCCTAAACTTAAAGTCCCACGACTGCTACGTGCTTATGACGCAATTGCTTCCAGTTGCTTTAAGAGGAATTCTACCTCCACATGTACGTCTAGCCACCGTGAAGCTATGTGCATTTCTCAATGCAATTTCTCAGAAGGCAATCAATCCAGTGGAACTAGCTACTCTACAGAACGATGTGGTTCAATGTCTTGTCAGCTTTGAGTTGGTGTTCCCTCCATCCTTCTTTAATATCATGACACACATCCTAGTTCATTTGGTGAAGGAGATTAGTATTCTTGGACCTGTGTTCTTACATAACATGTTCCCCTTCGAGAGGTTTATGGGAGTCTTGAAGAAATATGTGAAAGTCCGTTCTAAGCCTGAAGGAAGCATCGCCTAGGGCTATGGAACTGAGGAGGTCATTGAGTTCTGTGTTGACTTTATTCCTGACATTGCTCCAATTGGCGTTCCCGAATCACGACATGAGGGGAGACTCAGTGGTAAAGGAACTTTAGGGAAGAAAACATATATTGGCATGGAAGACGATTATTTCAATAAAGCACACTACACAGTTCTTCAGAACTCATCATTGGTGCATCCGTACATCGAGATACATAAGGAGTTCTTACGATCCAAGTTTCCAGGGAAGACTGAAGCTTGGATTAGGCGTCAGCACATGAAAAGTTTCAGTGGTTAGTTGTGAAAAGAATGTCAAGGCGATGACAATATTGATGAGCAACTGTATTTGTTGGCTAGGCAGCCATCGTGGCATATCCTCACGTACCAAGGGTACGAGATAAATGGGAATACATTTTACACAGTTGCCCAAGATAAAAGGAGCACCAATCAAAATAGTGGTGTTCGCATAGATGGCACAGATCCAAATGGGAATATACAAACATATTATGGCCGCATAGAAGAGATATGGGAACTAGACTACGCACTTAATTTTAAAGTCTCTTTGTTCCGGTGCCAATGGGTGAAGCTGACCGGAGGAGGGGTAACAGTCGACAAAGAGTATGGAATGACAACAGTGGACCTCAACAATATTGGATACAAAGAGGAACCATTCGTCCTTGCTGCCGATGTGAGTCAGGTGTTCTATGTGAAAGACATGTCTACAAAATCAAAGAGAGGAAAAAACGAAGACATCAACTCAATGATCAATGAGCCAAAGCGCCACATAATTCTTTCTGGGAAAATAAATATAGTAGGAATTGAAGACAAGTCAGATATGTCAGAAGATTACGAAAGAAATGTCCGAATTCCACCCTTCATAGTGAAGAAAGATCCAAGCATCATGTTAAATGATGAAGACACTCCATGGTTACGACAAGATCATAACCAAGGGTCATACGTCAAGAAGAAATTCACTGTTGTGCCCGCATGATACAACGATGCATGTTTAATATATTATGTTTTAGAGACGGATATTATGTAATATGTTTTCGAAACCCTAGATTGTCTAAAATTGAAAAGTTTTGAATACCAAGTTTGTTCATATCATCAATATCTACAATCCTTATATAGACCATTTTTTCATTTGAGAAAGCTTGAACAAAATGTAGTTCAATTTTCACAAGTGTGTGACATAGTTTTAGAAAGTCTATAAGAGATAAGGAAAATTGTGACTAGTGTTTGATAAAAATTTCTCAAATGGGAAAATGATCTATGTAACAATTGTAGATCTTGCTGAGATGATCAAACTTGGTATTCAGAGTTTTTTCATCTGAGGTCATTTAGTGTCTCATTTGAGCAAGTTTGACCAAGTCAAATTTGGTCAAATGAAAAAACAACACTTTGACCCTAGTATTATGGACTCTAAATGACTTCGAATTGAAAAGTTTTGAATACCAAGTTTGTTAAACTCAAAAAGATCTACAATTGTTGTTTTGCTCAACTTTCCATTTGAGAAAGTTTGGACGGTTCAAATTTATGATTTTTAAATTTCGACGCCTACAAACTAGTTTTCGGAACCCTAGATTGTCTAAAATTGAAAAGTTTTGAATACCAAGTTTGTTCATATCATCAATATCTACAATCCTTATATAGACCATTTTTTCATTTGAGAAAGCTTGAACAAAATGTAGTTCAATTTTCACAAGTGTGTGACATAGTTTTAGAAAGTCTATAAGAGATAAGGAAAATTGTGACTAGTGTTTGATAAAAATTTCTCAAATGGGAAAATGATCTATGTAACAATTGTAGATCTTGCTGAGATGATCAAACTTGGTATTCAGAGTTTTTTCATCTGAGGTCATTTAGTGTCTCATTTGAGCAAGTTTGACCAAGTCAAATTTGGTCAAATGAAAAAACAACACTTTGACCCTAGTATTATGGACTCTAAATGACTTCGAATTGAAAAGTTTTGAATACCAAGTTTGTTAAACTCAAAAAGATCTACAATTGTTGTTTTGGTCAACTTTCCATTTGAGAAAGTTTGGACGGTTCAAATTTATGATTTTTAAATTTCGATGCCTACAAACTAGTTTTCAGAACCCTAGATTGTCTAAAATTGAAAAGTTTTGAATACCAAGTTTGTTCATATCATCAATATCTACAATCCTTATATAGACCATTTTTTCATTTGAGAAAGCTTGAACAAAATGTAGTTCAATTTTCACAAGTGTGTGACATAGTTTTAGAAAGTCTATAAGAGATAAGGAAAATTGTGACTAGTGTTTGATAAAAATTTCTCAAATGGGAAAATGATCTATGTAACAATTGTAGATCTTGCTGAGATGATCAAACTTGGTATTCAGAGTTTTTTCATCTGAGGTCATTTAGTGTCTCATTTGAGCAAGTTTGACCAAGTCAAATTTGGTCAAATGAAAAAACAACACTTTGACCCTAGTATTATGGACTCTAAATGACTTCGAATTGAAAAGTTTTGAATACCAAGTTTGTTAATTTTGGTCGAATTGAAAAAACAACAATCCTTATATAGGCCATTTTTTCATTTGAAAAAGTTGTACAACAAAAAATACTATATTTTCTTTATTTTTATAGGTTTAACAAAAATTTCCTGTCAATTTTGGTCAAAAACCGAGAAAAAATTGAAACATTGACGTTACAATAATGTGATAATAAATTTCCTATCGAATAATATTAGTTTTATTAATTTTAAGTTACAAATATATTTTTGCATTAACAAAATACTTAGTATTAGTAACATTTATATTCTATATTCATAAAAGAAATTAAAAACTATAGGTTACAAAATTTTCCTATTTACAATAAATAATTAGTTAATCAATAGAATTTTTTAAAATAAATATTGCAAAGTATTGAAGTTGCTATGGAATTAATTGATTAACCTAGTATTAAACAAAATCAAAATCCCAAGTCTTTCCAATTACGCTGGCGGGTTGCCAAAATTTTCGGTGCCTTCAGTCCCGGCCCAGACCAAGAACCGGGACTAAAGGGTGAGCGGCAATTTCGGTGCCCGCCCAAAATACTTTTAGTCCCGGCTAGTAACACCAACCGGGACTAAAAACCCTTTAGTCCCGGCTTGTAAGGCGAGCCGGGACTAAAGGGTTGGACCTTTAGTCCCGGCTGGTAATACAAGCCGGGACTAAAGGATTTTTAGTCCCGGTTGATGTTACTAGCCGGGACTAAAGGGTCCCGGCCTATATATATCGAACGGTTTCATCTTCTACCTTTCGATCTACACGTCGATCATCGCCGCCGCCACCGCCTCCGTCGCCCCAGCCCCGGCCGTACATCGAGCTCGTCTCTGCCGCGCCGCCGTCGTCTTCTACCCCCGCCCGGCTGCGCCATCCGCCCGGCCCCGTCTCTGCGCGATCGACCGCTTCCCGCGCGCCCGGCGGCCTCGTCGTCGAGCCCCGCCGTCTCCGCCGCCGTACGTCGTCCTCGCGCGATCGAGGTGCTCAGCTCGGCCCCGCGCGTGGCCGGCCAGCACGCCCTGCCGGCCCGCGCCATCCGCCTCGATCCACAGCCTGCTAGAGCTTAGCTGCTTGCTCTCGGCCGGCCAATATATATTAGATTAAAATGTTAGATTTAATTAGTAGTTTTTGATATATGTTAGATTTAAATGTATTAAAATTTAATTAGTACTTTATTTAGATAGTTTTTTAGATAGTTTTTTATTATAGTATTTGATATATGTTAGATTAAAATGTATTAAATTTTAATTAGTACTTATTTAGATAGTTTTTTTTAGATAGTTTTTTATTATAGTTTTTGATATATGTTAGATTAAAATGTATTATCTATTACTAGTTTATCTAATTTCATGTTAGATTTATTTAATTGGATTTAGTAATTATATATTCTATCTCTCTCTATATATATATCTATATGTTGGTACTTAATTAATTATTTCTATATGTATATATACATGTACTTATTTTCATGTGTTGAGAGAGAGAGAAAATTGTATCTAGAGAGACATTCTATGTGTTATCACATGCATATCTAGAGATATAGACATATACACTTATTTCTATGTGTTGAGAGAGAGAGAAAATATATTGTATCATTCTATGTGTATATATATACATGTACTTATTTCCATGTTTTTGGATCGAAGTGTTTTTGATTCGATTCCAAAGCCTATACCTTATTATTGTTTATCCTTATGAAATATTATGTGTTATTATATTTAATTGGATTTAGTAATTCTATATGTGTTATCACATGTACTTATGTTATGTACCATAATAATTCTATCTATGTGTTATCTTGAAGATACAAATGGCTGCTCCGGATGATAACTTGAGTGATGACATAATGGCGGATATTATCAACGCCGGCACCAATGTGGATGTAGATGACACGAGTCAGTACTTTGCTGATTATGAGGATATCCTGAATATGCCGGTGGTTGAAGATCAACAAATTGTCGCGCAAGAAAATACTGGCGAGGTATATTCGATTATCTATCATCTCTTATAGATGCATGCGTACGTATATTTGTTGTTAATCGTTGTGTTTCTACTCATGTAGCCGGTCTCTGGATCTACATCAACCACCGACAAAAGTAGGAAAGTCCGAGGGCCAAAAAAGCCATTAGAGGGCCGTTTCATAATATCAGAATTCGACACCGACACCGGCAAACCATTGGGACCATATGCTCAGACATATGTCAATCAATGTGGGTTCATTGTAAGGGATAGGATCCCAGTTAGTGCTCGTGAATGGAAGCAGAAGATATCCGCTCCTAATGTTAGTTTTGTATCTGATCGTGATAAGAACCTAGCTTGGAGAGATATCACTCAACATTTCACATTACAAGCAGATGATGCTTTGAAGGAGCTAGTGAGGGATTGGACAATGAAGAAGATGGCAACATTGTTCCAGAGTTGGAAGAAGACATTGTATAAAAAGTTTATCTTGAAGAATGCTACGCCGAATTTCAATGCTAAGGCGTTTGTCAAGTTGGAGTCCCATTGGGATGCCTTCGTAGAATACAAGACATCTCAAGACAGTGAGGAACGTGTGATGAGGAATCGGCAGAATGCCCGACAGAAGCAATACCATCATCGCATGGGATCAGGTGGTTATAGGAGTGCTATTCCCAAGTGGCAGAACCTAGAAGCAGAGATTACTGCCAAGGGAATCATACCTGAAACAATAGAAAAGAACTGGCCTCAACGCGCGAAGAATTGGTTCTACGCTCATGGGGGAAGCCTAGACCCAGACACTGGCAAGCTAATTTTCGGCCAAAAAATTGAGAGAGCAACACAGAGACTAGCTCGTGCTAGGGAAGAAGCTGATAGTGGTGTTTTCAAGCCCAACAGAGAGAAGGATGAATTGACATATGCCCTAGAGAATCCCGAACACGGTGGTCGAACAAGAGGCTATGGGGCGGTTCCGTGGCTACACGCATTCCCAGCAGACAAGGATACCTACAGAAGCCGCCAGAGAAAGAAGGATGAGGAGGCAGAACGAATTCGTGCATTGGAGCAATTTGTTGATGAGTCACGACAAGCATTGCTTGAATCACGTGAACGAGAAAAATCTCTTGAGGCAAGAATGCAGGAGGAGATCAAGAGGCAAGTGCAGCTAGCAATGAGTCAAATGCAATCGCAATCAACGCCGGGAGTCACCATTAGCCCCGTTGGTCAGATGAAAAGCAGTTGTGCTTCTACGGAGCTGCCAGTTATTCAAGACGACGCTGGGTTGCGCTTCCCTGTTGATGACATTACCGAGCCTCTAACAAAATGTGAGCTGCACATTCCAGATGGTAATGCATCAATCATGGTGGCTGTCGGGGTTGTATCTCCAATAGACCGAACGAAGACACCAAGAATCCATGGGTCAGTTATTCAACCTGGATATGCTAGCGTCTCGGTCGATAGAGTGCTCAAAGGTTACAGCAATGTTCCTCTTGACATTGAAGGCGGTGATGGGGAGAAGACACTAGGAGAAACAGAGAAGACATTTATTCAATGGCGCAAACGCTTCATCATCATTCCTGGGGCGCCACCGCTTCCCCTACCTCACCCTAGGTACGAATGAAAGTGAATGAAATATTATTTTCCATTAATTTTCTATTGGCTTCAAAAATAATTGACACACAAATTGTTTTTATAGCAGGGTCTCTCCCCAGCCTAGCCTAATCATTCATTCCCCATCTCATCACAGCGTCGCGGGGGGCGAGACGACTTTATCCCCACGGCGATCGCCAACTCCTACACCGGCCCCATCGCCTCCACAACGATCTCCAACTCCTACACCGGCCCCATCGCCTCCACAACGATCTCCAACTCCTACACCAGCCCCACCGCCTCCACAACGATCTCCAACGTCTCCACGCCGGTCTCCACCAACACTGGCCTCATCGCCTCCACGCCGATCTCCAACACCGCCCCCACCCCCTCCACAGCGACGCACTACAAAGACGTCTAAGGTCCCGGCGGCAAAGAAGACCCCAAGAAAAAGAGTTATTTCTCAAGAAATACTTCCTGAAAAGACTGATGAGCAAATAGCAGCTGAAGAAGACAAAAAAGTAAAAGATTTTTTTATAGATATCAAAAACAAGAGTCAAGCAAAGCTTAAGGAGAAGCCGTACTTTTACATACCACGAGATGTGCTGAGGCAGAAGGTCGATGCTCACAAGAAAAAGATGATTGAACTTCGTAAGCCTTCGCCACTATCAGACTATGACCGCTCCCTCGTGAAGTCACATGATGCAGATAAGAAAAGGAAAAGAGCATCAGGGAAGGATGTCCCACAGCTCGGACAACAGAAGCAACCAATGCAAAATCTTGTTGTTGCTAATGAATATGGTTCCAACATAGAAGTCTATCGACCAGACAACTCTGGAGAAGTGTCGGTTCAAGCCCTTAATGCTTTTTTTAAAGATACTGGTTTAACCTTGGATCAATTGACGGGCAAAGCTCCAATCCAGAACCTGAAAGTTGATACCTGGAAGACTTATAAATATGGCAAAAGTCTATACAACCCTGCGGCTCTGAATGAATTGGGTACGCAAATGTATTTGCTCAACAAGTGGTACATGCAGGCGTGTGGCAGGGGTGAGCAGTGGATCTTTGTCAGATTTAGAGACCATCATTACTTCCGTGGCGATGACATCTTACATATTAGTTTCGAAGAATTGCATCAACTATTCCACTTGGACGCTCTGGACAAATCAATCATGAGCTCCTTTTGTTTGTAAGTGATTCTTACTTTTATTTAATAAACTCACTTCCATGCGTACGTGTATATAATTATCCTCACATGTAACTTATATTTATATATAGATTCCAGATGTCAGAGCTCCAAAGAATACAAGACACCAGTGTTGGCTTCATTGATCCTTATATCGTATTCAAAACCGATATTATTGTCAAGGACCACTGGGTATCTGAAGCACAGACGAATATCATGAAGTTCTTCGTGAAGCAGCACGACAAGACAACAATACTTTTCCCGTACAACTTTGAGTAAGTGTTAATAATAATGTAGTCTACACATTTTATGTAATATCAATACAACTTATATGCATGTACGTGTGTGTATAAACCAATGCAGTTTTCACTGGATACTCATTGTCATTGAGTTAAACTCAAGTCGGTTACTAATCTTTGACTCGTTGAGAAAAGAACGGGCACTATACCAAGATATGATAGACATTATCCAGGGGTAATTTCGATCTCTCGCGCACAACTATTATTGAATAGACTTTGCCATAATTTATTAACGATCGTACATTATTGGTCGCACAGGGTTTGGAAAGAGTTTATTCGGCAACATCGCAAGGATTGCAAGGCACCACTTAATGTAGTTGAAATACCAGTAAGTTGTACTATATACACTTCCCCACGTGTTTAATTACTATATCGTACTTCAATTTACGTGTGAGATGATGAGAATAATCTTCTTCTCGTACAGTGGTGTTTGCGGCAGGAACCAGGTAATAACTTGTGTGGATACTACGTTTGTGAATTTATCACTGCGCACATAAGAAGAACTCCTGAAGATGTCCTCAGAGTACGTATATATCAATTTTTATTTATTTTTAAATGAATATATATACATATATGTGTATTAATACTTTTCCTTTTATTTCAAATGCAAGACTGAATGGTTGAAACGAATGGTCATGCAAAAAGACCATCTGAAAGCAGTTCAAGAGTCAATAGCAGGATATCTTCTAGAAAAAGTGCTAAATCCCAACGGCGAGTTCTACTTTGATCTTAAGGAATAAATGATGTAAATTAAATGTTTATTGATATCGTTATTTTCGAGAACAAGATTATGAAAGTGTTGTATATATACATATATATATATATCTATAATATATATAGTTTCATACTTTATTCGAATATAATAATGCTCAAGATGAGAATTAGATGTAATTATATGCATGCGTGTATTTATATTAGCAACGTAGAATACGTACATAAAAACATATTATATATTAAACAAATACGTGTAACTGAACTGAAAACAAATTAAATAAAAAAAAAAGAAAAAGAAAAGGAACCTTTAGTCCCGGTTGGGGTTACCAACCGGGACTAAAGGGTGAACCATTAGTCCCGGTTGGTAACCCCAACCGGGACTAAAGGGTGCGCCAGGTTCGCTCGGCTGGAGGGCCTTTAGTCCCGGTTGGTGTTACCAACCGGGACTAAAGGTCCCTCTTTAATCCCGGCTCGATGACCCGGGACTGAAGGTTCCACCTTTAGTCCCGGGATCGTTGTCCCGGCGCGGTAACCGGGACTAAAGGCTGTTACCGCCCGGGACAACAGGTCCATTCTGTAGTAGTGCCAGCTCGTGACGGTGTAGTGCCTATTAGTGTCACTTGTACACAATTATGTGTTATTATTAATATATGGTTAGGCCATGAAATCTCTGACATGCACATGCGCTTTACAGAATGCAACATGCAGAGCAGAAGATGCAGTTTGGTGAAGATCCGCATGCTCAGCAGAAGAAAAGGGTTGGGTATCTCAACCCGATGAGAATATGCGAGGACGAGCACGCGGTGATTATGGGACCTAGTCACGATGACCTTCAGGGCAAGACCGATGAGGAAATTGTGAGTATTAAAGCGAAAAAGCAACAAGACAAGGAACTTGAAGTGGCCACCTACATAGGAAACACATTTCTTGAATTTTAAGACAGGGAATGCGTAGTTGCCCCGTACAACTTCCAGTTTGTTGGTCCTTTACTCCCTTTATAATTTCGATTTACAAAATTACTGTCTCAACATATGCATTAATTAAATTCGTGCAGGGACCATTGGATTTGTATACAGATTTATCCCAGAGATGGAAGGATGTTGGTCCTTGACTCCCCAGATTACCTGAAGAGCACGTATGAAAAATTCTTGGGAATTATACAACAGTAAGTTGAGATTTGCATGCGTACTTTTCAACATTTCTATATTATCGATGAGAGTTTGGAAATAACTTGGTGATTTTATTCGAGCTCTGCAGGGCATACAGGTGGTATAAGTTCATGGGTGGAAAATACGATTTAAAACGACAAGGAAAACAGATGTCTGTATGGATCAACTTTCCGGTAAATATAATACATGTCTAGTATATATGTATATGTAGCAACTAAATAACCACTTGCCAATTGTTATATATAGTGCCACAAGCAACCAGTTGGAACGATCCTCTGTGGGTTGATGACTATGGTAGAATGAAGTAGATATTGTTTTTGTCATGCATGAAAATATAATTGCCTGTGATGTATATTTGGGTTCATTTAAATTTTTAAATATAATTGCCTCCTCTGGCAGAAAATATATGGTCGGAAATTTTAAATTTTTAAAAACAATTCACTGGTGGTTTATGCTACTAAACCGCCTCTAGAAACCAATTTCTAGATGCAGCTATTTTACATAGTCTGCCTGTGGAAATAGATTGACACTGGCGGTTTTCCTAAACCAACCGCCTATGTAAATGCCTTTACACTGGCGGATTGCTTAGGTGAACCGCCAGTGTAAATCTACTTTACCCTAGCGGTTGGCTTAAGTGAACCGCCAGTTTAGTGCTTAGGTGAACCGACAGTGTAAATATATTTTACACTAGCGGTTGACTTAAGCGAATCACCAGTGTAAATAGATTTACACTAGCGGATCTCAAAAAGACAGTTAAGACGCCTACGAAGTTTGTGATTTTCATTGGCCTTTCACAGTGGCTTGCCTGAAACGCCAGTGAAAATGGGTTTGGGAACGCCAGTACAAAGCTTCGCTGTACTTGTGTAGGTATCAACTAAAGATGGAATAAACCTTCTAGCTTTGATAGCTACGCGCCATTTCAAAATTCAAATACTTTACTTGTGGGTCTTTCGCTTAGTTTCTCATGCGGTCTGAGTCGTCAAACATATGTCTACCGTACTGGGATTTCCAAAAGGCCTCCAATCAGTATAGGTCTGTGCCTTGCTTGGGATACCTTGACCGTTCAGGCGACTTGTTCTTGTTGTGTGAACCAATTCGTTCCTTTTCTCTGTCAAACAAGCCTAGCACAAACCTTTCCACAAAAAACTCGAATAAAGTGGAAAATCAGGGAGCAAGCAAAGTTGAGAAGAAACAAAGATGGGCAGACATTGTCCTCTACTAGCAATGAAGAAAGCAGATGCTCGCAGTTCATTTCTTCTTCCTTGAACACGCTTGACCGTTCAGGCGACTATTCCGTCGCCACAACCTGATCATCCCAAGAGAGAGAGAGAGAAGCGTCGTCTACACCTTCTTCTTAGCATCAAATCCATTGTACCGTACACATGTTCCACGTCTTCAGCACTCGTGTGCTGCATAACTGGCTGCCTAGAATTAACACGCCTCACCATGGTCTATATATCACGCCTCACCATGATTTTTCAGAGGCATATATAGTACTAGTGCTCTGGATGTCAGAGAAACGCTGGCTGATTTTACAGGTCATCTGCTAGTGACGGTACTTTTATATTTTTGTTTACAATTTGATCCGAGATATTAGAGCCACTGAATGCCGGTGGAACATTTCCCCTACAACTAAAAAAAGAATAAAATATAGATATTTTTTAATGTGACATTTCAACGTCCCGTAACGCTCACTCCTAAATCACCGCAATCACCCCCAGTCACTGGCAACGAGAAATCACCGCAATCACTCTCCATCGCACGTGCGCCTCTCCTCTCTCCAGGCTCGCCCACGCCGCCGAGAGTACAGGTCGTCGGTCATCCGACATCGGGTGCCGCTGTAAGGCAGACCCCGTCCTCGACGCCACAATCATCGCCAGACGGGATGTGCCGCCGTGGGAGATCCCATCCTTGCAGTCGCCCAAATCTCTGTCGCCACCATCGCAGTCGCCGCCTGCTCCTTGACAAGCACGACCTCGGGCGATAGCCTACAGCACGTGCCCTGGTCCGCAGCATCGCGGCTGCTCGCATCCTGCCGCCGCTACCCCACGCCCAGGTCTCCGTCGCCGCAGTCGCCGCCAGCCAAGCGCTCGTCGACGAAGCCGGACGCCACGACGCCACCCTGCAGACGCCACCGGACCACCCCCTGCTCCATTGCGCCAAGCGCTGAGGTCTCCGCCGCCGCACGCCACTCGCTCGGGTCTTCGCTGGTTCCTTCGTCAGATCTTCATCGGGCACCTAGCAGGTATGTCCACCCCTTCTCTTTCCTTTACTTCTCTTTTGCCCCTATCCATTCTCTTGTGGAGCTTCATTTTGTGGGAGCCTGATTGATTTGTGGTCGGTTGGAGGAAGGTGCTAAAGAAGAGCCAGTGAAATTCTACGATGAATGGTGATGCTGCTGCAATGAATGGACATGCCATTGATGTGACAATTGTTCCATATGATGATGGCTTGGTTGAGGCTGCTGTCAATCTGCCTGTGGTCATTGAAATTGGAGACTCGGTATGGCTTTCAGAAGCACTGTAGCTGTTTTCTGGTTTGAAAGGTGATGTTTGGAATGTGTTCCAATGTTGATCCTGTTTTTGTTGCCTATTTCAAGAGACCGACATTCCAATGAAGAGGGTAATGGAGGCCGACATGCTTCTTTTTGTTCTTTGCACTAGCTAGCAGACTGTCATCAATGTCATTGTCTGTCTGAAATGCAGAGATTAGCCGGACAATCATTTTGGTAGTAGGGAAAAGGAATAGCCTGCGAATCTGTATTAATCAGGATCAAATGGTCTACAATGTTCTAACTGATGGCCGAGCAAGGATTCTAATGCTTAGCTTGTCCTCTGTCCTCTCATATTCTTCACATTCAGTGTAGCAAAATTGACTTGACTGGTTTTTGTAACTTAACATATGACTCAGGGAGCCATATATGTGATTTTGGGACGGACAAACTGTTGGTAAGTAAATACATGTTGCACTTCTTTTAGCTATAGCTGATCATAGTTTTTCATGGTTAAAGCTCAGTATTATGTGTACGATTCTTTCTCATCTACATGATGCATATGTCTGCCATTTTGTACCTTCCACGTAGTCTGAATTCGGTATTTGTTCCTCATAATTAGCATTGTAATAAATTACAGGTTTGAGGAGGTGGTTTCATTATTGTCTGCTATGCTGAATTTTGCATCAGCATTGAGCCAACTTGAACTTTAGAATGTGCTAGAATCATTCCACTGAACACTTCGGCTGATAGGGGAGTTGTTTGCGTACCATGTAGGGGGAGTTGCATTGCACGAAATGAATAAATTATTGTGCAAAAGGCAAGAGGAATGCAGGTGACACTTGAAATCAATGTGGTAGGCTTCAGTGTGTCGTAGCAAGTGTGGCGGCATCTGGCATCATAGACCATGTATTTGCATGGTTTCATCTTTTTTATTTCTATAGGTTTCTATGGATAGGTACAATTGTCATGGATGGTCTTTAGAACTTCTCCCATTTCAGTTATGATTCTTATTAATTGTATCAGTCACTGATTGATTTATTTCATGTTTGATTTGGTGCAAGTGGCCACATCATATAAGATTTTGGTGGAGATGGAGATTTGGGGGCTTTGTTCTTGTATTGCTGAATGTTTTTTTTGTAGGCATTTGCATTTCTACTGTTTGTTTGGGAGGACAAAAGTCTTGGCCCTTGGTTTATAATGAACCGGTTAGAACTACAGGAGCTTGTGCATTTATTGTAGAAGCACTTGGTTGAACTGAAAAGTTACCTTTTCTCGGACATATTTATTATACTAAATAATACCTACTCTTGCAAATATTTTCATCTCTTTAATCAACATATTGGTTCAAGATAATGGACCATTCCTCAGGATGAATTCAGCCCTTTACTGAAGCCACAAATAGGATGTGCCATTAGAGCATCTCCCAGAGTTCCCTAAATCTCATTCTAATCCTTAGTTTTTAGCAAGATGAGAAAAATCCCTCTCCAACAACTCCTAATACATCCCCTAATCTTTTAGCGCTTCGGAAAAACTCTATCAATCCGCGTAAAGTTACGCGCCGTAGACGTGGTGCGTATCGTCGCCTCCCGTATTGGCGCGGACGTTCCCCTTCGCGCGCGAAGCAGAGGGTCGCCGCTGTCGTCGTGTGGAAAGCAGAGCAGTTCAGAACCATGGCGGTTACACCGCCGGAGGCGGCGGAGGGCCACGTATGCGTAGATCCAGACCCCATCTGGAGGAGCTCTGAAAGGCGTCAGCAGCGTTCTCGGTCGCGTGGCCTGCGCGCTCGCCCCTGCAGCTGGCTCTTTTGGCAGCGCCGGCAGCTGCCGTCGCGGTGCGTCCGGCAATCTCGGCGGGATAGCCGAGATTGTGGACGGCGGCGTTGGCGGCCCTGCGGTTGCTGAATGTACCAGTGTTCTGTGAATTTGGTTTGTTCGTCTGATGCTAGCTTGTCTTGGTGGCCGGCAGCCAGCAGCTTTATTTGCATTGGACTAGTTGCCTGCTGCTTGATACTGTGCTACATGGACGGCAAATACTGCTGCTCTGCTGGTCATACTAGATGACCGGCGGCCTGTGGCTGGGAAGTGCTGCCGGCCTGCTGGGAGTTGACCACAGCCGCCTCCGATGTGGCCACGGCCTACTGGGAGGAGGCCAACTCCGGCTGGGAGGTGCAGGGCTACGGCAACACGAAAGGAGGCGGCGGCGGCGGATGTATGCGCGATCACGAACAGTTCCCCATGGAAAAAAAAAGTAACGCAAAAAAGAAAAAACTCAAGTGGGACCAAAATTTTATTTTTTAGAAGTGAAATATTAGGAACTATTGGAGATGGTCTTCTTTTTTTCTCCCAATACCTTTTTAGGAGTTGGAAAACATGAAGTTTTTAGGAGGAATATTTAGGGATCTCTTGGAGATGCTCTTACACTGACATCCTTTATAATTAAGTTTTCTGAGAGCAGAATTCCACACTCGGTGGTGAATGAATATGAAAGGTCCTTTTTCCTGAGTTATTTCCTAAGACTTTCTTGCTATTTGAAAGCGGAAATCCAAGCTCATGTACCTTTATCAAGTTATATGAAAATAATATATTCCTGATAATTGGTAACTTAATTATAAATGCAATTCAGGTTTGAATGTTTCCCATTTATATGCTAACAGATTACTGCAGTGTTCAAGATTGGGAACAAGGAACTTCCGCTAATACCAGATCACCTCTCGGAGCAAGCAAGGACTTCATTAGAAAGTCGGGGCAGAGCTGCGTGTGTGTGTTTCCAATGTACAACCTTGCCATACATTTGGGATCGATAGCTTGAGCTTCAGTCTGTAACCTTCAGCATATTAGTCAAAATATAGTGACCCGTTTGTTCATTTTTAGTACAATAGTTTTGTCGGTGCCGAACCTTCTGATAAGCTCCATCCATAGATATTTTCTCTCACGTTATTGGTTACTGTAACTCAACTCTTGAAAAACAGGCAATGAACCATATTCATATTTTTTACATGGGGGAGGTTGTGTACCTTGATGATATCCCTATTCCCATGGGTTGCTTGCATGAATCATTTTTTTTTGCAGCACATGCTCTCGTGCTCATTCTTTCATGGTACACAACATCCATTTTTCGTGGTACACACCTTCCATTTTAGGGTTGAGCATTACTCGTGTTCGGGAGATAGCATTCCTCATTCCAATTACAATGAAGTTAACCGGTTTGAACCAAAGGTAGCAGTGAAAATTTTCAGTTCATTATAAGTACATAGGTAATATGAAATCCATGTCCTTTAATTGTAGCATACTGTTTTCTTTTTCATTTCTCACACAGCTATAATGATGAGCATATCAAAGGATTATTTACAGAATACTGAAACAATACAATAGTACTATGAAGCATCACGTGGGCTTGAGCTTATGTGTAAGCACAGTTTTATAATTATTATCGTGCTATATATTGTCTTATTTGTCGTTCTTCTAATTATATAAAATAGGTCAAGTTATACTAAAAAGGCTAAAAAGCAAAATAGACCAAGTTATACTAATTCTGACTCTCGATATCCTTCTCTTCCAGAAAATGTGTGTTTTAACAAAAAGCACATAATATCGTAAAAGATAAAGTGCGAAAGAAATGGCTGCTGCAATTGGTGTATGTGAGAATATGAAATACAATTTACCACGGTGCAGATACGTAAGGCGCTTGCTCCTGCTTTTATTACTTGTTTCCTATAAATTATTCTAATTGCTACCATGTTTGCAGTTTATTTTGCCATGGCTACAGGTTTGAATCTTGCCACGGATACTCAAGTGGATACCTTATTGCTAATGGTGAATCTTGCCACAAATATTTTGGTTTGCGTCATTTTTCCATTTTCACATTAGAAGATTTAGTGGTACAATTTGGGTTCACCTACCATTAAAAAAGAGCTTTGGTCCGCTAGCTGATACATAAAATTCCATTCGCTCGTCACAAATTTGTAAATCGACCTACTGCTGCAGGCTAATAATTCTCCTGCGTGTGAGGTTAGATGATTTATTAATTTTTCAGTTACTCAGAAATCATAAAGTCAGATATTGCAGTAATTTTTTAATAAATAAACCATATATATAGATTGAATCATTTCAAAAACAGTCTGAATACTCAGGATGTCACTTAAGTAAATTAAGAAAGCAATTGAACTATCCTTATGATTAGGTACTAAGCACTTTGATCGCATATGTAGTCTGTGCTTCTCTAATACGGAAATGGAGAGGGACACTCCTTTAATTTTGTCAATCTTGTATTTTTGCTAGACCACGGAAGGCTTCAAGTTTTTTATACCAGTTTTAGAGATTGACACCATTCTTCACTTCCCATATTGTCCAAGTTCTAGAGTTCATTGGGAAGAAAGAAAACCTGCATCTACCACCTGGATTTGTTGCTCGTATCGCAGCACAATCAAACCATAATCTTAGAGATGGCAATACAGTTTTATGAAACTTGCAAAGAGCAACAGTAAACTTTTGTGCTTATTTGTTATCCAGTGTTTTACTGATTTGCCACACCTCCACTTTTACAGTTATGTTAATCTTTCTCTCTTGGCAACACTGCTGTCATATTTAATTTTTTTTTGGCTTTCAGATACCCATTTACATCAAATCAAGTGCTCACTCGTCTTGATTGGGAGCAATATTATTTATGTGTCTAAAATAGCAACTGATACGTAATACTCAAAAACAAAGGCCTAAAAGGTTTGAACTCTGTTGGATGAAGTACTTCGCTTATCTGTTGGCATATTTCAGAAACACTTCTAATTTATCAAGTATTCAGTCTCTCTGTATCATGCATCCTCTGCTAAATCAATCAAGATCCGAATTCAATGTGATTAGCACTCTTTATCTCTGCATGCTATTAGCCAAATGGTATGCTGAAGCTCATCTGCAATTATTGGTTGTGATACAATCCAACAGCCTCTAGTTCAGGTGAAACCTGGGAGTATGGTTAGCCTTGTTAATATCAACCGTACTCTGTACATCCATGTGATAAAAAAAAACTAGGCGATATTGACTCTGGCAAGCCTATCATTAAGTTTGTGCTAAAACTCACACACAGTTGTCCATGCTCTGAAAAGGGTCATCGTCATTTGCAGATAACTGTCCTGGCTCTTACTCGTCTGTACCCGGATGTACATTGGAGATTTCAAGAGCACCTCTCTAAGAGATGGGTGGAAAGTAATGAGACGGGTCAATCCAAATATGTAACTCGAGTCTTTTGTCAAAGCTTCATAGTGAGTTCTCTTTATTGATTATTTGATCATTTCCTACCCTGCCTTGCCAATTCTTAGTCATTCAAACTTTCAGGAGACATAACCAATGCTTACATCTTCAATGTGTTATTGCTTTGTATCTAATAATTTGCAATAATTGTACATCTTTGATGTGTTATTGCTTTGTATCTACTAATTTGCAATAATTGTGCATACCTGGTCTCGGTGTTCGAACTTTCATACAACACGGAAATAATTTTACACTTGCTTTTTTTTCTTTAGTTTCACTGCTTGCAGTGGTTTGAACTTCGAAACCTCTGTTTGATAGCCTGAGTTGATGCAAAAAAGAAAGAAAGAGCTAAAAGGATGGAAGAAAAGAAAGTCAATGGAGGCACTTGTCCACATGGCGAGTTTGATGCTGGATGAACCGGGCCTTGAGATCAAACGCTCAAGGGCAATCGAGCGTCCTCTACGCCTGCCCAGTCCGTCATCGTGGACAGAATGTCTGCGCCGCCTAGCTTCTTGTGTGGCATGGTTGTTAGACCGACTCCTTTATGGAAGATAGCCTGGCAGCAAGTTTTTTTTTTCTTTGGTAACAAAACAACACATGTCCAAATTAAAATCTGCCATTATTTTGTTCCCGTTGCAACACACGGGCATTTTATGAACTTTGCTTTTGATTAAATGTCATTTTAATGTCGGTATTTAATTTTACAGTATTGGTATCTTATCGTGCGATCCCATATATTTTTAGTACAAAAATTTAGTTATCCCGTAGCAACATACGGGCACGCTACTAGTTAATATAAAAAGGTGTAAGAATTAGCAAATTAATCTCGTACAAGGAAAAGGACCACTGGCACCAGTTGATCCGGTCACAAGTTTTAATTAGCAGGGCAAGATTCCCAGTTGATTGTTCTTGTTGTGTGAACCAATTCGTTCCTTTTCTCTGTCAAACAAGCCTAGCACAAACCTTTCCACAAAAAACTCGAATAAAGTGGAAAATAAGGGAGCAAGCAAAGTTGAGAAGAAACAAAGATGGGCAGACATTGTCCTCTATTAGCAATGAAGAAACGTGACAACGTGCACCAAACCTTCTCAAATTTTTATCATAGCCTCCACATACGATATCACGACATCTCAACAAGTTTCATGATTTTCGGACTTCGTTTGCTTTTTATAGAATTTAAAAACACTTCGCACGCAAGTTCGCGGTCATGTTTCGTGAACAAGATGTCCGAAATTTCGGGTCCGTTCCTGGATACGGCCTCACACTACACTTAGTAACATGACTATCATTTTTTGAATCATTAAATTTCATTATTCGTACCACGTGCAGTTCAAATTTATATTTTTTGAAAAAATTCAAGTAAACGAAATAAAGTAACTAAATATATCAAAAAGCCACAAAAAATCCCCAAATTCTAACTAGGAGTTCCTGGTACTTTAAAAGGACTGCACAAAAAATTTGGAGGCAAAAAACAAAACAAAAAAAAACTTTGCTGAGTGCCGGGGCATGGCACTCGGCAAAGGGGGTCTTTGCCGAGTGCCAAGAATAAAAGCACTCGGCAAAGAGGATTTTGAATTTTTTTTTTAAATTTCCTCTTTGCCGAGTGCCTTCACAGGGGCACTCGGCAAAGACATTTCGAAAAAAAAATTATTTTGCCGAGTGCCGTGTCAGGGGCACTCGGCAAAGTATTTTTCAAAAAAAAATCTTTGCTGAGTGCCAGATCTGGGACACTCGGCAAAGAAAATTTTAAAAAAAAACTTCTTTGCCGAGTGCTAGGCCAGGTGAGAATCGGCAAAGAGCGGTTAAAAATTAAAAAAACCCTTTGCCGAGTGCCGGATCGGGGGCACTCGACAAAGGGGGGATTTAACCCATGGGCCGGCCACGCACCCCGCACACACGACACACGCATGCGCCACCGCCCGCTCGCCCGCGCCGCCACCGCCCACTCACCCGCGCCGCCCGGTCAACGGTGTCTCAACTGGATGCCATTGGACGCTTAATGGTGTTGAAGTCCGAGTTAAACTTGAGTGGACCTGGCTTCGATAAGATGTTGGCCGTGATTGGCACCCTGCTTCTGGAGGGCCACATTCTGCCAAAGAGCATGTACGAGTCACAGAAACTCCTTCGTGCACTTAAGATGTCGTATGAGCAGACACATGCTTGTCCGAAGGGGTGCGTCCTATTTAGGAAAGAACACGAGCATGCAAAGTTCTGTCCAAAGTGTAAATCCTTTAGGTACCTAGAGGTAGACTCTGATGATGGCCAGAAGAGGCAATTTACGATCCCCGTGAAAATCCTACGATACCTTCCGTTCCTACCGAGGATCCAACGGCTATACATGACCGTGGAATCCACGAAATAGATGACATGGCACAAAAATGGCAAACGGTACAATCCTGACAAGATGGTACATCCATCCGATGGTGAAGCTTGGATCCGCTTTAATGACAAACATCGTGACAAAGCAGATGAGGCTCGTAATGTACGTGTCGCGCTGGCAACAGATGGGTTCAATCCTTATGGAATGATGGCTGCCCCATACACATGTTGGCCCGTCTTCGTTATCCCCCTTAATCTCCCCTCCCCCCGGTGTCTCTTTTCAATGACATAACGTATTCTTGTCGTTGATAATTCCTGGACACCCAGGGAGTAATATGGGTGTGTTCATGAAGCCCGTGTTTGATGAATTGGTCTGTGCTTGGGACGAAGGGGTATGGACATACGATCGAGCTACAAAGACAACCTTCAAAATGCACGTTTGGTACCACTACTCCCTGCATGACTTCCTGGCGTATGGGATATTCTGCGCCTGGTGTGTTCACGGGAAGTTCCCATGCCCAATATGCAAGGAAGGTGTGAGGTTCATTTAGTTGCAGAAGGGTGGCAAGTATTCGTCATTCGACAGACATTGTCAATTCCTACCTCTTGACCATCCATTTAGACAAGACATCAAGAACTTTATGAAAGGTGTCAAAGTGACAAACCCTGCACCACGGATGATGACTGGTGCCGAGGTTCATGCTCAGATTGATGCTCTCGTGCCCAATGAAGAAGGTGGTTTTGTGAGATATGGTGAGCAACATATGTGGACTCATATCTCGGGCATGACGAGGCTCCCCTATTTCGATGATCTTCTTTTGCCACATAACATTGATGTAATGCACACTGAAAAGAATGTCGCCGAGGCACTTTGGGCAACACTCATGGACACTGAAAAGTCTAAGGACAACCCTAAGGCTATAGTGGACCTGGCAACGTTGTGCGATAGACCAAATCAAGAGATGCAGCCTCCTAGTCATGGCAAGACCTGGAGAAGGCCTAAGGCCAATTTCGTCTTGAAAAGGACCAAAGGAGGGAAGTACTTGAATGGATCCAGACGCTATTGTTCTCTGATGGGTATGTAGCGAATCTAAAGAGGGGAGTGAACTTAGGTACTCTGTGAGTCAACGAGATGAAGAGTCATAACTACCACATATGGATTCAGCGGCTTCTTCTGGCGATGGTTCGAGGCTATGTCCCGGAGCATGTCTGGCAAGTGCTGGCAGAGTTGAGCTACTTATTCCGCCAGCTTTGTGCCAAGGAGCTCTCTCGGACCGTCATTGATGACTTGGAAAAAGCAGCACCCGTGTTGCTCTGTAAGTTGGAGAATATCTTTCCACCCGGCTTCTTCTTGCCGATGCAGCATTTGATTGTGCACCTCCCGTATAAGGCACGGATGGGGGGCCCGTGCAGAACCATTGGTGCTATCCAATCGAGAGATGTCTGAAGACTCTTCGCAAAAAATGTAGAAATAAAGCCAAAATTGAGGCTTCCATTGCAGAGGCATACATTCTAGAAGAGGTGTCGAACTTCATAGAGAAATACTATAGTGAGAAACTTCCTAGCATTTATAATCTACCCCCTCGTTACAATACTGGTGAAAATGAATCGAACCTCAGCCTTTTCCAAGGGCAACTCGGAAGCGCAAGTGCATCGACCAGCGTTAGGAGAACCCCGAATTATGGGTCATGCAAATCAGCCATGGCTGACGAGCACGTCATGTCTAACTACTTCCCAGTCGTTGTTGGCCATGCAGGTCACCAATGGCTGGTCAGCTTGCCGACAAACTACTTTGATTCTTGGCAAGAGCTCAAGCAGGCTTTCATCGACAATTTCATCGCCACTTGCGAGCAACCCGGCAACAAATATGATCTGCAGCGGATTCGAGACCGGAAAGATGAGCCACTACGTGAGTACGTCCGACATGCGCATCAAGGTCCCGTCAATCTTCGACAATGAGGCAATCGTGGCTTTCATCACTGGTCTCCGCTTCCACGATGCCCTATGGGACAAGCTCCTCCGCAAGAGACCTGAATCAGTCATCGCGCTCCTGGCCACCGCCAAGAAGTATGTGGACGCCGATGATGCTAAAAAGATAATCATCGAAGAAGCAGCAAGGGTTCCACGCTCCGACCATCCCCCACACCGCGACGACTACCACGGCAACCATGGTCAGAACGATAATTTTGATCGCCGCAACCAGCGTAACGACCCCCGCGACCACCGCGACCAGCGTAATCAGTGGCACAATCGCCATGACAATTACAAGGGCAAGCGTGCTCGGGAAGACGACGGCGAGGTCAACACCGTTAAGAAAGGTGGCGGACGTCGCAACTACGAAGAAGACTACGCCAAAGCATTGAAAGGACCCTGCTAGCTCCACCCCAAGTCAAACCATACCATGGAGAATTGTCACGTTCTCAAGTCTATCTACACGCGCCAACAGGCTCCGGATACGTTCGACAAGCCTAACGACGCAGGGGAACAGCGCAACGAGTCCAACGATGATGAAGACGCGGATCCTCGTCACAAGTACATCAAGCCAACCGATCGCGTCCACACCATCATTGGAGGCAAAGTGTCCATCGAGACCAAACGAGAACGCAAGCTGCTCGCCCGCGCCTGCCTGAATGTGGCTAACACCGACAACCTCATCACCGATCCGCGGCTCCCTCCTTGGTCTCACCATGATATCTCCTTCAATAGAAAGGACCAATGGGCTGCAATACCTGAGCTAGGACGTTTTCCTCTGGTCCTTGATCCTTGTATCAATAGGGTCCAGTTCGACAGAGTGCTGATTGACGGCGACAGCTCCATTGATATACTGTTCAAGAATAGTTTGCCAGCTCTGAAGATAACCCCGGCTGATCTCAAGCCATGCGAGGCACAGTTCTAGGGTGTTCTCCCCGGACAGAGCTCTACTCCTCTCGGGCAGATCACGCTACATGTGCAATTTGGTACCCCAGACCGCTTCCGCACCGACTACGTCAACTTCGTGGTCGCTGACTTCGAAGGCACCTACCATGCTATCCTTGGTCAACCAGCGCTCACCAAGTTCATGGCCATACCTCACTACAGGTATTTGGTGCTCAAGATGCCTACTGAGAAGGGGGTTTTAACTCTCAAGGGCAACGTGTACATAGCTTACACCTGCGAGGATGACAGCTTCAAAATAGCAGAGGCTCACGACCTCTCTATTTGCATGGCCAAGACCACGCTCGGCGCCAAGAAGACCCCAGCTGACCACCTAGAGATCCTAGAGCTCGAGGCCCCATGCAAGAACGTCAAGTCCAAAGAGTACAAAGCGATCCAGCTAGTCGATGGTGATCCCAGCAAAACGGCCCTTATTGGGGCCAACCTCGATCCTAAATAGGAAGACGTGCTCGTCAGGTTCTTGAGGAGCAACGTAAGCGTGTTCGCATGGAAACCTGCTGACATGCCTGGTGTACCTCGGAACTTGATCGAGCACTCCTTAAATGTCGACGGTAAGGCCAAACCTATCAAGCAGAAGCTACGACGGTTCGCTCACGACAAAAAGGAGGCTATTAGGGTAGAAGTTACCTGGCTTTTAGCAGCCAGATTTATCAAAGAAGTGTATCATCCGGAGTGGTTAGCCAACTCGGTTCTTGTACGCAAGAAGAATAATGAATGGAGAATGTGCGTTGATTACACTGATCTCAACAAACACTGCCCTAAAGACCCCTTCGGCTTGCCTCGCATAGACGAGGTCGTAGATTCAACTGCCGGTTGCGAGTTGCTCTCCTTTCTCGATTGCTACTCTGGTTATCACCAGATTGCTCTCAAAAAGGACGACCAGATCAAGACATCCTTTATCACGCCCTTCGGCACCTACTGCTACACGACCATGTCGTTCGGGCTCAAGAACGTTGGGGCTACCTACCAACGCGCCATACAGGCCTGCCTCAACGACAAGATAAAAGACAACCTCGTCGAGGCTTATGTTGACGATATAGTTGTCAAGACCAAGGAAGCGTACCTTTGCAGCCCTTAACAAATTCCAATGGAAACTAAACCCAAAGAAGTGCATCTTTGGTGTTCCTTCTGGTATACTACTTGGCAACATCGCCAGTCACGATGGCATACGCCCTAACCCAGAGAAAGTCAAAGCTATCTTGGACATGAAGCCACCCAAAAAGATGAATGATGTTCAGAAGCTTACCGGATGCATGGCCGCTCTCAGTCGTTTCATATCAAGATTAGGCGAAAAAGGATTACCGTTTTTTAAACTGCTCAAAGCATCCAACAAGTTTGAGTGGTCAGAGGAAGCAGACGCTACCTTCACACAGCTGAAACAATACCTTACGTCACCTCCGGTCCTCACTGCTCCCAGAGAAGATGAAACCCTCCTGCTTTACATTGCGGCAACTAATCGAGTGGTCTCCACTGCCATGGTGGTCGAGCGCGACGAGCCCGGCCACGTCTACAAGGTACAGTGACCAATCTATTTCATTAGTGAGGTACTCAATGAGTCCAAGACCAGGTACCCATAGATTCAGAAATTGATCTACGCCATACTGATAACATCCCGAAAGTTGAAACATTACTTCGACGGATACCGTGTGGTGGTCATGACTGAGTACCCTCTGGGAGACATCATTCGCAACAAGGATACGAACGGGCGCATCATCAAATGGGCAATGGAGCTATGCCCTTTCTCCTTGGAATTTGCAAGCCGTACTACAATCAAGTCTCAGGCACTTGTCGATTTCATCGTCGAGTGGACAGACTTAAGCACACCTGCCTCTCAGGGGCCCGACGAGTATTGGAAGATGTACTTTGATGGCTCTCTCAACATTGACGGTGCAGGAGCAGGAGTCCTTTTCGTATCACCATCCAAGGAGCAGCTCCGATACGTCCTCAAGATTCATTTCCTGGCATCTAATAACGCCGCCGAGTACGAAGCATGCCTGCATGGTCTGCGCATTGCGGTTGAGCTCGGTGTCAAACGTCTCTATGTCTATGAGGATTCGGCTCTGGTCATCAATCAACTCAACAAGGACTGGGATACGACTAGCGAAAAGATGGATGCATACTGCAAATCGATCAGAAAGCTGGAAGGCAAGTTCTGTGGCATCGAGTACACACATGTGGTCTGCAACGGCACGCACAACCCCTAAAAGGGGACCCCTACCCACATTGTGTACGTGATTACTACTACTTTTGGCAGGAGGCGCAACCATCATGACATCATTAGAACTCCGACCAGGTGTGTCCGTCGCCATGTCGGCCGAGCCACAGTTAGGCAGCAAGGGAGCCGCACAAGCCGTTGAGCAAGCCGCAGAGCGAGCCGCTAAGCAAGCCATGCCGAGCCACAAGCGAGCCATGCCGAGCCTCGACCACCAGACCACGTCGACCACGTCTCGAGCGGCTCCGATGAGCTCCGACCACCTCGACCACCAGACCACGTCGCAATGATGATCACCACGAAGAACGGCGCTATGACAACCGCGACCACCGTCACAACAGGCCGAAAAGTATGAGGATCAGACAACTTTATCGCCATCGACCAGATTTCTATCCAAAGATAAGTACACTTCTAATACTTATATTTAATATAATTTTCATTACGATGTTTCTCCACAACGTCCTTGTCATGATTATTCTTCAAATAACGTTTGTCCATGTATACCATCTTAAATATAACATACAACTATACTTAATGCAAATCCTCGACCAGTCATGTTGACGCTCGATGCCTCTAAAGACGACCCTGTCTCCGGCTCCTCCCTACATGTACACGAGCGTCCGCCCTCTGCGTTATGGGTGGTCGGCAGCGGCTCCTTAGTGACGCTTTGTTCTTCCTACACATGCACGGGCTCCGCGCCCCGCGTTATGGTTCACGGGCTAGCTAGGGCTAGAGACTCAGCTACATACTAACTGGTCGGGCGTTTTATATTAAGTATAAACATAAACTTCACATTAACACTAATGTTTACAAAGCACCAACTGCTTTATCACATCATGCTCATTTGCAAATGACTGTTGAGCATTGTTTCTTCACTGCTGATTTTTTCTCCATAATTTATTATTTTGTACATCATGTACTACCATTCTACATATTTATATTGCAGGAATTTCGAGCTATGCTCTGGGACTTCGTCGCTTGCTCCTCAACCTGTGCTCGAGGACTGCCTCGATCACTCTCCGATCACAGCTCGGGGACTTCATCGCTCGCTCCTCGACCTATGCTCGGGGACTGCCTCGATCACTCTCCGACCACGGCTCGAGGACTTCGTCGCTCGCTTCTCGACCTGTGCTCGGGGACTGCCTCGATCACTCTCCGACCACAGCTCGGGGACTTCGTCGCTCGCTTCTCGACCTAGGCTCGGGGACTGCCTCGATCACTCTCCGACCACAGCTCGGGGACTTCATCGCTCGCTTCTCGACCTGTGCTCGGGGACTGCCTCGATCACTCTCCGACCACGGCTCGGGGACTTCGTCGCTCGCTCCTCGACCTATGCTCAGGGACTGCCTCGATCACTCTCTGACCACGGCTCAGGGACTTCGTCGCTCTCTCCTCGACCTATGCTCGGGGACTGCCTTGACCACTCTCCAACCATGGCTCGGGGACTTTGCGTCTCGACTACATGCAACTGGCGACTCGCATACAGTTGGGATATTCTTTCTCACTTAGACCTTGCTACAAGGCTCATACCTCGCCTTCCAGCAAGCTTGGGGACTACATCGGTATGATGCACCTGTCGGTGCATCTTGTATCGCCTGTACGACGATTGGATTCTCAACTTAACTAGGAATTCTTTTTAGACCCTGGCACCACGTGCCTACGTCACCTACTACCAAGCTCGGGGACTAAGTGGGCACACTTCACCTTGCGGTGAATGTGTTTGTTTTTCGACCCCTATGCCTCTGATGATCAAAGACGCTACGCTTCAAGACGCACTTACATTTCTTTTTAGAAATACAAGTGGGCACACTTCCCAGGACGGAAATCTTTTTCTTTCTTCTTAAGAGCACCATACATTCTTCGGACAACCTATTTCTCTGGCGACAACGGTGTTCGGAGATGTCAAGAACTCAAGCCTCACTGTTCGGAGAAGGTTAAAATGGCGTGTCGCATCCGAATACATGGCGCTCGAGGACTAGCTGTGGGGGATATACCCCCGGGTACCACAAGATGGTACATGGGCCACACCATCCGAGGTGGCCCGGCCCGTAAGATCAAGGCGTGCACAGCAAGATTACCAGTTGTACTAGATATTGTAATAGTACCAAATAGGATACTTTACTTGTAACCCTCCTCCTCCTCCAGACTATATAAGTGTTGTAACACGGCTTCGGCGGGTGGCGAAGGCCTCCGACAGCGAGGTGTCGCCAAGGCGTCTTCGACCGTCTTTGGGCAGAGACCTGGCGCTCACTAAAGGAACTTTCCTGGCTATGTTCGAAGGGCGCTGCACGAGGTTCAGCGAGCTTGTCACGGATTCCGCCCGGGCCAGGCACAGACATCTCCGACTGAGCAGGCGAACGTCGCCCCGCTTCGGCTCACGGGCGTCTCCGGCGATAAGGGCGGAGGCTGCCCTACCTCTGAACTAATCAAACAAACAATCTTGCCTAAGTGTGTGTAGGTACTCAAGCGCAGGCGCCAGTGGTCCGCGCGAGCGTGCCAGCATGGCCCCCGTGCGGCCGGGCAGAGACCTACGGATGATGTCTCCGACCGGACCGGCGGAGACCCGCCAAGGCAACGGCGCGCCCCTGAAGACGGAGGCCAGCGTCGGGAACCATGGCCCCCGCGTGGCCGGGCGGAGACCTATGGATGATGTCTCCGACCAGACCGGCGGAGACCCGCCAAGGCAACGACACATCCCTGAAGACGGAGGCCGGCACCGGGAACCCAGGCCTTTCGGCCGAAGACCGAGGCACGGTGGGCCGGTCGCTCATGGAGGCCCATTACTTGAAGACGGTGTGGTAGGATTGCCCTGTAAACAAGAGACTAGTGGCGGAATATTCCAGGAATGTACTGTAGCAGTTGAGGGGCATTGTAATAAATTCTGTCAAGAAGTAGTTGAGCCCTATAAATAGGGAACACTTGTAACCGTGCAAACGGGGGTGGATGAATTAATGAAACTCTAGCTTTCTATGCCAGTGTCCTACACGCTCCCCTGTTGTGCCTATCCCGAGTCTCCGCCCGAGGGCGACGCCTAGCGGGCGGAGGCCTCTATCTCCCCCACGTTGTCTGAAATCGCTAGTTTCAACATTGGCGCCCACCGTGGTTTGGCCAAGACAAACCAACGATGGCAGGGAAAAGAAAAACCACCACCAGAGCAGCAACGACCATGGGTTAGAGAGGAAGGCCTAGGCGCACCACTCGTAGCACCTATGCAACCTCGCCAGCGGAGGATGGCACCAGAGTAGATGCCCAGGGTCAACAACCGGAACCCCAACATCCAGAGATCCAAGATCTGGAGGCCCAACCAAACTCAGGTACAACACTCGAGCAAGAACTGCAACAGCTGCAAGCACAGTTGCAAAGAGCACAACAAGAGAGGGACATAATGGCAGCAACATTCGCAGCTAATCAGCAAGCTACTCAAGCGTCAGCACAAGCAGCAGAAATAAGGCAACAGTTGGCAGTCCTACATGCTGAGATGCTAAGTATGCAGCATGCAATACCAGCGTCAACCTCCATGATCCTAGCCTCCGCAGAGACACCAACCGCAAACAGGCCTCCGCCACTGATCAGCCCAACCACGATGCCATCTCAGGCGATGCGAAGACCTATCGACCCCAAGTCCCCACTCTCTGAAGGCATACAACAATCGCCATGGCCAACGGCGTACAAGCCAATCACACTACCAAAGTTCAACGGAAAGACAGACCTCCATCAGTTCATTATGAGTTACGAGGCAGCAGTAGCCTCCGCCGGCGGAGACGACGCCGTCCTGGCAAAGTCATTTGTTATTGCTGCCGAAGGTGACGCGTTGGCTTGGTATTCCATGCTTAAACCAAGCACAGTCTATTCTTGGGAAAATCTCCGGGACAAGATATTGGCAAACTTTAAGGGGCTAGCAGCACAGTCGCTGACATCCACAGATCTGTTCCAGTGCAAACAAATGCAGGGAGAGACACTACACGACTACTTTCAGAAATTCATGCAACTAAAGGTGAAGGCACCAGACGTCCCAGAAGAGATCGCCATTGAAGCAGCGATCAAAGGGCTTCGAATCGGGCCATTCGCAGCACACCTAGCAAGAGAGAAACCAACTTCCATATAGCAGTTGTACGACGAGTTCGAGAAGTACTGCAGATCAGACAATGACCTCCAGAAAAGGCTAGAGGAGCAGGGTCAAAACAGACAGCAAAACAATAGCAAAAACTCACAGAAGAGCTATGCGAACCAGAACGCATCAAATCAGAAACCAGGCCAGGGGCAGGTGCTCAGCATCGAGGGTCAACCTCACCCCAAACAAGGGCAACTGCCAGGGCCAGCAGGGCCGGAGACCCAGACCAGGAACCAAGGTAGGCAAGGTTACCAAGGCAAAAACTAGAACAAAAACCACAACCAGAAACAATGCAGGCCATATTGCGTTTTTCACGGCGAAAGCGTAGGGCACAGCACCAAAGATTGTCCGGAGACAAAGGAGACACAGGAAAGAATGAAAAACAAGCAGACCGCCCAACCTCCGGCACAGTAGAACGCAAGAGAGGTCAACACCACCTACACAACTGGCCACCAGCAGTACTGTCCGATGTACCCAGCGCTAAACGCAAACCAAATACATCCCTCCACACTAGCCTCCGCCTATTACCCAGAATTCCTACCAGCATGGCGGTCAGCGCCCTCGCAGCATAACCTACCTCGAAACAAACCAACCACCACAAAACCAAAGCAGGTCGGAGGCAAGCCTGACCTACATAAACCCAAAAACTCCCCACATAACCTACCTCGAAACAAACCAACCACCACAAAACCAAAGCAGGTTCGAGTATCTGCCGCAACAGCAGCAAATGCAACAACTGCCTCCGCCACCACCTCACAACCAACCCCCAACACCAAAAAATGAGCCAAACCCAGAAAATCAAGTCAACCCTCATGGAGCACTACCAACAATAGGCATGATACTGCCAATCACCGAAGGAACATCAATGGAGTTTCAAACGAAAAAGCAGAAAAAGAATCACCTCTGCTTGGTAAACAATGTAGCAGTCTAGGGCCCAGCAAAATACACAGATTGGTCCAGAGTCTGAATCACCTTCACAGAAGAAGATCTCTAGCTAGAAAGCTACCCTCACACAGACGCAATGGTGATCAAAACAAACATAGCAGCATGGGAGATAAGCAGAGTGTTGATTGACACTGGCAGTTCAGCAGATATCATCTTCGCAAATACCTTCGACCAAATGAAGCTCAGCAGAAATCAATTACAGCCCTTCAAATCCCCTTTAATAGGATTCGGAGGCAAGCAGATACAAGCACTAGGAAAAATCTCACTCCCAGTGTCGTTTGGAACCCAAGCAAATGCTAGAACCGAGTACATAACCTTCGACGTCGTCGATTTGTATTACCCATACAATGCCATCTTAGGCAGAGGATTCACAACCAAATTCAACGCAGCCCTGCATATGGCCTACCTGTGCATGAAAATACCAGCACTCCATGGTATTATCATAGTCCGAGGCAGCCAAAAAGAAGCAAGAAACAAAGAAAAAGCCATCTACAGAGCCCAAAGAAACATCAATGCAGTCGAGTCAGCAGACAAAGAACAAGAGCCTCCGGATATGCCCAGAGGAAAAATAGATATGGCAGGTCAAGAACAGACAAAGTTGATCCCTCTAGAAAAGGAGTTACCAGACAGAAAAGTAACAATCAGCTCAGAATTGAACAAGGCAGAGGAGGAAGAGCTCATGGAAACTCTAGTAAAAACAAGGATATCTTCGCCTGGTCAGCCTCCGACCTCCAAGGAGTCAGCAGGGATATCATATAGCATGAACCGGATATCAATGAAAACATGAGACCAAGAAAGCAGAAACAGAGAAAAATGTCGGAGGACAGAATCCTGGCAGCAAAGGCAGAGGTACAAAGATTGCTAGATGCAAAAGTGATCAGGGAAGTCAAGTATTCAGAATGGCTTGCAAATGTAGTACTGGTACCAAAGAAGAATGGCAAAATGAGAATGCGCATAGATTTCACAGATCTGAATAAAGCTTGCAAAAAAGACCATTTCCCATTGCCAAGAATAGATGCCTCCGTCGACAAGGCAGCCAGATGCCAGAGGTTCTCTCCCCTCGACTGTTTCTCTGGGTATCACCAAATCTAGATGAAAAAAGAAGATGAAGACAAGATAAGTTTCACAACTCCATTCGGGACATATTGCTACACCAGAATGCCGGAAGGCCTCAAAAATGCCGGTGCAACCTTTGCCAGAATGACAAAGGAAGTTTTGGGCTCACAACTAGATAGAAACATCATAGCCTCCATCGATGACATAGTGGTCATGAGCAAGAGCAAGGATGATCATGTCTCCGACTTACAGGAGACCTTCGCCAACCTCAGGACAGCCGGCCTCCGCCTCAACCCAGAAAAATGCATATTTGGAGTCACAAAAGGGAAGATGCTCGGATATATCATAAGCAGTGAAGGCATCAAAGCGAACCCAGACAAAACCAGAGCAATAATGACAATGGCAGAGCCCAAAAACAAGAAAGAAGTGCAAAAGCTGACGGGAAGAATAGCAGCGCTCAACAGATTCATCTCAAAATCAGCAGAACGCAGCCTACCCTTCTTCCAAGCCCTGAGGGGCGGAGACAACTTTGAGTGGGGGCCTAAGAAGTCAGAAGCATTTCATAACTTGAAAGAGTATCTGGCAAGCTCACTGGTGGTCTCTGTCCCAGAATCAGAAAGCCACCTATTGCTGTATGTGGCAGCCTCCGACCATGCAGTCAGCGCAGTCTTAGTTCATGAGCTAGAAAAAGAATCAGGCAAAACTCAAAAGCCAGCTTATTTTATCTCAGAAGCATTGTTCGGAGCCAAGCTAAACTACACGGAGGTGGAAAAAGTTGCCTACGCAGTGCTAATGGCATCAAGAAAACTAAAGCATTATTTCCAAGCCCACGAAATCTCAGTTCCAACATCGCTGCCATTGCAAGACCTGCTCAGAAACAAAGAAGCCTCTGGTAGAATAGGCAAATGGGCTACAGAGCTATCACAATTTGGTATCTCATATGTCCCCAGAACAGCAATCAAATCACAAGCACTAGCCGATTTTGTAGCAGATTGGACACCTCCGACAGAGACAAAGGTACAACCAACCATTCAAGGCTGGATAGCATTCACGGATGGAGCCTAGGGCCAAGCCAGAGCAGGAGCCTCCGCCGTCCTAACGGCACCCTTCGGTGTTAGAATGAAGTACGCAGCAAGGCTAGAGTTCAAATCAACAAACAACATTGCAGAATATGAAGGCCTGATCTTAGCGCTGAGTAAAGCAAAGGCCCTAGGGGCAAAAACATTGACAGTCAAAATAGATTCCCAAGTGGTCACTGGCCAAGTAGAGAAAGAATACACAGCAAGAGAGCCGGAACTCATCAAATACCTATCCGTTGTCAGAAATTTGGAGCGGAGATTCGAGGGCTTCACCCTGAAGTATATACCAAGATCAGAAAATGCAGAGGCAGATCAATTGGCAAAGGCTACGGCAAATAACCTGCCACTGCCACCAAACACTTTTTACCAGATCTTGAAGTCTTCCACAACTGCGGAGACATCTAAGACACCTAAGCCCATACTACACATGCAAAAGGAAGATTGGAGAAAGGCGATAACATAATTCTTAGAAGGCAAAACCGCCGAAGAAGATGAAGCAAAAGCAGCAAGAATACAGGCCAGGGCAAGAAATTACACAATCATAGATGGTGTACTGTACAAGAAAGGAGTAGTCCAGCCTCTCCTCAAATGCATACCACAGAGCGAAGGCATAGAGTTGCCTCAAGAAATACACTCAGGAATTTGTGGGTCGCACATTGGCTCTAGAGCATTATCAGCAAAGGCAATAAGGCAAGGCTTCTATTGGCCAACACACATACAAGACGTTGAGCAGATAGTTAGAACATGCCAAGCATGCCAAACATTCTCTCCAGAGCAGTCAAAACCATCGTCGGAGACCCAGCTTATACCACCAACATGGCCGCTACAACGATGGGGTATGGACCTGGTCAGACCATTACCACCATCCCAAGGTGGAAACAGATTCGCAGTAGTGGCAGTAGAATATTTTACAAGATGGATAGAAGCAAAGCCGCTGGCGAAGATAACCTCAGAAACCGTCCGAAAATTCTTCTGGCAAAACATCATTTGCAGATTCGGTGTACCGAGGATTCTGACAGTAGACAATGGAAAACAATTCGATTCAGAGAACTTCAAAGAATTCTGCAAAAGCATTAGGACAAAACTAGCCTTCGCCTCAGTATACCACCCAGAGTCCAATGGTGCTGTGGAAAGAGCAAACAGAATAGTGTTTTCAGCAATATCAAAAACATTGCTGGGCCTACGCAAAGGAAAATGGGTAGATGAATTACCTAGAGTGATTTGGTCACACAATACATCCGACTCAAGAACAACAGGATTCATACCATTCAATCTACTTTATGGAGAAGAGGCCATGATGCCAGAAGAAATCAAGCATGAAAGCCTCCGCACAACGAGTCAGCTGATGTTGCAAGATGAAGAATATGCAAAAGAAACAATAGAAGCAATAAGACTGGAAGCAGTCGAAAACATTGCAAAATATTAGTCCCAAGCCAAAAAGTGGAGAGACTCCCAGGTGGTAAGGAAAGACATAAAACACGGAGACCTCGTACTCAGAAGAAAACCCAACGCACAACTTGTCGGCAAGTTGCAACCGAAATGGGAAGGCCCATACACAGCAACGGCAGCAGGCCGACCTAGCTCTTTCCACTTGACCAACAGCGAAGGTGTCACGACAACCCACACCTGGAATATTGATAGCCTCCGTAGATACTACATCTAGGCAATGTACCAAATGGCAACCTCCGCAAAATATAAGCGGAGGCCCCTCCGTTTATTTACCTTTAAGTCTTTTTTACTTCAATCAAAAAAATGTAAAAGAGCCTACACTCTTTTCCTCACAGGGGAACTCCAAGCGGAGGTGAGGTTTTTAACGAGGCAGGCTCAATGTAAAAATCCTCTACAAGTATAAAGAGGTAATTCCCCAAAAGAACGCTCGAAATACCCAAAACCGAAAGAGGCCAGCTCTAGCGCCGCAATATTCGGTGAATAAAAAGTATAGGTCCTTTCAAAGCGCCAGCCATAGGCATGGGCAATTTGAAATGACCTCTATGGCCAAACAGGCCTTCGACCTTGACAAAGACCTATTCAAAGTCAGGCATCAAGGCAGAAAAAATAGCCAAAACAGGCCTTCGACCTTGACAAAGACCTGTCCAAAGTCAGGCATCAAGGCAGAAAAAAACAGCCAAAACAGGCCTTTGACCTTGACAAAGACCTGTCCAAAGTCAGGCATCAAGGCAAAAAAAAAATTGGCCAAACAGGCCTCCGACCCTTGACGAAGACCTGAACAAAGTCAGGCAGCAAGGTCAAAAAAAATTTGGCCAAACAGGCCTCTGACCCTTGACGAACACCTGAACAAAGTCAGGCATCAAGGTAAAAAAAAGGGGCCAAAAAGGCCTCCGACCCTCGAAGAAGACCTGAACAAATTCAGGCGCCAAGGAAAAAAAACAACCTCGGCAAAACAGGCCTCCGACCTTAACAAGAAACACCCCTAGCATCAGGGGCAACAAATTTATGGCGCTGGAACCAGGAAGAAGGTCCCCGCCATCGAAAACAGCAAAAACAGAAAATGTCTGACAAAACACTGCCACCACTATGGCGCCAGGCCTCTTTACTTCAAAAGATCTCAAGAGGAACAAATAATTCAAGCAAGATACAGGCTATTAAAGCCAAGATACGTTCCAACTAACAACGTACCAAAATGTTATAACACCCAAAAGCTACCACCCCACTATAAAAACGGATTCCCCCCATTCCCTCAAAAACTCAGTTAGCATAGGGTGCAAGGGCGCAAGGAGGGGACAAGGCAGAGCACAAGCAAAAGCCACAGCAACAGCCATGGAGGCAGGGGTCTCCTTAAATATCCAAGTCGGCCATAGATATTGTACGAAAACTCGTAAAATCAGAGGCAACAATAGATAGTCGGAGGCAGTGGGAAAAGAGATAGGACCTACGGCACGGTGATGAACAGCAAAGGCCTACGAAAGAAGGGGGATATCGCACGAAATCTCGTAACATCCCCCTGGGGCTGGGAGGTGGAGGTGACCTACCAGTACGGTAGTTGCACCTCCTTCTTCTTCTTCGGCTGCTTCTACAGCTCGTAGTACGCGCAGAAGGTGTCCACATCCGGCTCAGCACCATAAGAAATGCACGCCCAACAGAATTTGCTAAGCGTGAGGAAGGCAGTAGGGGTCAGATGATGGAGCTGGACATTGAAGGTCTCCAACACCCGACGAAGGAAAGGGATGTAAGGAAGGCGGAGGCCGCAGGTGAAGAAGTTCCGAAAGACCACCGCATATCCCTCCACCGGTTCCGAAATAGTCTAGCCAGGCGGAGGGATTTTTACCCTCGAAGAAGGAAAACACGATTCCTTCAACATCTCCGCGATTGCCTCTTCAGTAATGGAGGAGGGGCCGAAATCCCAAGACTTAATCGCCATATCTCTGGAATCCATAGCGATCAGGTCTCCGACGGATGCAGAAACACTCCCCAAAATCCTCCTCCACTAGCTTTTCAAACTCCAAGGCGGAGGCAGAGGCAAGCATGCACTCCTCAAAACACGCACCCCAGCCGACGGCCCTAACGCCGAGAAGGTGGCGATAGGGTCTGAAAAAAGGCGGGCCAGCAAGTTTGGGCGGAGGCGGAAAAGAAAGCCACCGCGACAGCAGCCTAAGCGCGAGACGCAGGCAGAAAGACAGAACACGCGAGGGTAGCAAAAGACGAAAGCGAAGAGAGCAGAGAGCGATTTCTTAGAGGCAACGAAAGCGAACGAGCAATGCGGGGGGGACCCCGCCACCAACAACACCCTTATATAGGCCGCAGGCAGGAGGTCCAGCTCCCGCCATACAACGGTCATCTCCGGAGAATTCGTCTGCCGCACAACGGTCATCTCCGAAAAAGTCGCAAGGTATACAACGGAAATTGACACGGCATAAATGGCCGCACCATAGGACAACGGCTAGATTTGCTGCCCAACGGCGACTCTCAATGAGACCAGCGGCCGCGCCAGAGCGAGCCAGGGGGAAGTAGCGGGGCCTCGCTCGAAGACGCCAATGCGTATGGCCTCTGCCCCCGCGGACGCCTTTGGTCAAGGCGTTTTGAGCTCACGGCACGCTCGGGCGAACCATGGTCTCAAAAGGGGGGAACTGTTGTAACACGGCTTCGGCGGGTGGCGAAGGCCTCCGACAGTGAGGTGTCGCCAAGGCGTCTTCGACCGTCTTAGGGCGGAGACCTGGCGCTGACTAAAGGAACTTTCCTGGCTATGTTTGAAGGGCGCTGCACGAGGCTCAGCGAGCTTGTCGCGGATTCCGCCCGGGCCAGGCACAGACATCTCCGACTGAGCAGGCGGACGCCGCCCCGCTTCTGCTCACGGGCGTCTCTAGAGATAAGGGCGGAGGCCGCCCTACCTCTAAACTAATCAAACAAACAATCTTGCCTAAGTGTGTGCAGGTACTCAAGCACAGGCGCCCGTGGTCCGCGCGAGCACGCCAGCATGGCCCCCGTGCGGCCGAGCGGAGACCTACAGATGATGTTTCCGACCGGACCGGCGGAGACCCGCCAAGGCAACGACGCGCCCCTAAAGACGGAGGCCAGTGTCGGGAACCGTAGCCCCCGCGCGGCCGGGCGAAGACCTACGGATGATGTCTCCGACCAGACCGGTGGAGACCCACCAAGGCAACGACGCATCCCTGAAGACGGAGGCCGACGCCAGGAACCCAGGCCTTTGGGCTGAAGACCGAGGCACGGTGGGCCGGCCGCTCATAGAGGCCCGTTACTTGAAGACGGTGTGGCAGGATTGCCCCGCAAACAAGAGACTAGTGGCGGAATATTCCAGGAATGTACTGTAGCAGTTGAGGGGCATTGTAATAAATTCTGTCAAGAAGTAGTTGAGCCCTATAAATAGGGAACACTTGTAACCGTGCAAAGGGGGTGGATGAATTAATGAAACTCTAGCTTTCTGTGCCAGCGTCCTACACGCTCCCCTGTTGTGCCTATCCCGAGTCTCCACCCAAGGGCGACGCCTAGCGGGCGGAGGCCTCTGTCTCCCCCACGTTGTCTGAAACTGCTAGTTTCAACAATAAGGAGAGGCAGGGGTCCCCCTCAGGGGGGACAATCCATCGACATCTCAATACAATACACCAAAGATACAGGACGTAGGGTATTACGTCGATCAGACGGCCCGAACCTGTCTAAATCGCTGTCTCTACGCCTTGTGTCACCATCTAGTTCCTGATTACATGCACCGTCTACTGACAATCTACCATCATGGGCATACCCCTAGATGGACTGCCGACCATATTTCATCGACACTAAGCAACTGAAAAATGAAGAGTGGTGCATCGGGTGGTTGCGCACGGCTAGTCAATGGCATCGTGGGTCTTCTGTGCAGGCAACACTTCCCTGGCATTGTCACGTATGCATCAAAGACGGAGCCGGCCTACTCGTTTGACCACTACGCCGTCGCCACCGATGCGGAGTACCCCAACAAGGCGACGCGGGTGAAGGCAGAGTTTTGGGTAAGTCTCCCTCGCACAACATTGCTCAATACGTCGCATTCATTGGACTTTTCTTGAAATAATGAATGGATACATCGCTTTTGTATGCAAACTTATTACAGATGCGAGGAGGGATTTGAGGCCAGGGTGGAGCAGGTGACTACCAAAGCCTGTAAAAAACTCATCACCGACATGCATCATGAGGTGCACATCCAGGACATCGTAACCTACTATGGGTCGAAGCTTGGAGAGAGGAAAACTAAGAAAGACGCAAGAGAGATGCAGCTAACCCGGAGCAGTACCTTGAGGTAAATGAAGAACATCAATATTGATTCGTTTTGAGATTAAGTTGGTTTAATTTGATCTTCTTATATGTCCAATACTTGATGACGTGTAGATGATTCCCTGGTGGTGCCAAGCGTACCATAAGTGATGGGCGATGATGGTGGAGAGGTGGTTCACGAAGGAGTACCTCAAGATGCACAGGGATGCCCGGGACCGTCGTTTGCAGATGCAAAGTCTAGCACACCATCAAGGCAGCCGCAGCCTCGCTGGATACAAACAAGCTTGGGTACGCGAATTCATTTATCTATTGTGACGCTTAGTTCTGCCTGATTTCTAATCATCGTGCTGTTTTTCTCGTAGTCAGTGGCACATAGTGGCCAGGCTTGCTCGGACTTCCAGGCACGTATGGCCCACAAGGGCAAGGCGACGTCCGACGTCTCCTTCAACCTGGAGGACCCGCCCGAGGCATACACGAACCCGAGCGTCCACTCCCGCATCAGTGAGTACACTGAGGTGGCGAGGTCGCTCCATGGGTCAGACCACGATCCAAGCACCTAGGACTTTGATGGAGAGGCCGTCATGAGGGCGGGGCAAGGCAAGAAGCATGGGCGGTTCTGGCTTGGTGACGGCGTCATCGACACGGCCTCTACTCCCTCTCTCTCCCAGATCCGAGCACGGAGCACGAGCGAGAGCTCAGCCATTCGCACACGACTGACCGCTGCACAGCACCTGGTCGACGCACTCGAGGTTATTTCTGTTTTACTCGTCATACATTGATCTTTACACATCTTAATTAGCTTTGCATTACTGAAACATTGGAGTGAAATATTGCAAGCCCGGCTGGAACAAGAAATGAGGCAACATCAGGAGCTGCAGGCCGGGCACCAGAGGATGGTGGCCCAGCTAGAGGCCGAGCGGGCCGAGCGGCAGGCCCAGGCGCAGAGGCTGACGGACATTACGGAGTTCCTACAAGGGCTTAGGCAACGTATGGGCTTCTCTCTGCCAGCTGGGCTGTTGGTTCAACCTCCGCCTCCACGTCCTGCAGCTCCAGCTACTCCTGTGAGTATGAAAGTTTTTTACTTTCGCTTGTGCTTTGCTTGTATGGCATCTACCTTCCTAGATTAGCTATCCAAATAATCTTGTCTCACGTGTAATCTTTTCTCTTTTGTGCAGTCTTCATCTGACGGTGGTTCGAATAATCCACCTCATGCACCTCCAAATGATGGACCTTCACCACAGTCACATTGGCCGAGATGAGTGCACGTTGTATTTTTTTTATTTATTGTTCACTTGGTGATGGACTTGTGATATACTTGTGATGCACTTGTGGACTTTGATGGACTTGTCGATTTATTTAGAAGGACTTGAGCACTTATTATTATATATGTGATATATATTGTGATGGATGTGATATGTGCGGATGGATGTGTGGATGGATGAGATATATATGTGATGGATGAGATATATATGTGATATATGTTTGTATGAATTTATTTGTCATGATGGAATGTAAAAAAATTTAAAAATTGCCGTTTTGGGTCACTTTGCCGAGTGTTGCACTCGGCAAAGGACCCTGTTGCCGAGTGTCATGGTCACAGCACTCAGCAAAGCTGGAAAAATGAGCGCTCGGAAAACCATTTTTTCAGCTTTGCCGAGTGCCATGACCATGGCACTCGGCAAAGAATTTTAAAAAAAAATTCAAACTTTGCCGAGTGCCGGCCAGAGGGCACTCGGCAAAGAATTTAAAAAAAAATTCAAACTTTGCCGAGTGCCGGCCAGAGGGCACTCGGCAAAGATTTTTTTTAAAAAAAAAAATTCAAACTTTGCCAAGTGGCGGAAAGAGGGCGCTCGGCAAAGAATGTTTTTTAAAAAAAATTCAAACTTTGCCGAGTACCGGCCAGGGGCACTCGGCAAAGAATTTTTTTAAAAAAATAAAAAAATCTTTGCCGAGTGCCTGTAGGGTTGGCACTCGGCAAAGCCACCGTCAACGGGCCGGCGCCGTAATGGTCGCTTTTCTTTGCCGAGTGCCCGATAAAAGACATTCGGCAAAGAGGTCTCTGCCGATCAATTTTTTGCCATGTGTTCTTTGCCGAGTGCTTCAGGCACTCGGCAAAGAACCTGAATCTAGTAGTTACTGGCTGATTTTGCCGGTCATCTGCTAGTGACGGTACTTTTATATTTTTGTTTACAATTTGATCTGAGATATTAGAGCCACTGAATGCTTGTTGAACATTTTAATATAAAAAGGTGTAAGAATTAGCAAATGAATCTCGTACAAGGAAAAGGACCACTGGCACCAGTTGATCCGGTCACAAGTTTTAATTAGCAGGGCAAGATTCCCAGTTGATTGTTCTTGTTGTGTGAACCAATTCGTTCCTTTTCTCTGTCAAACAAGCCTAGCACAAACCTTTCCACAAAAAACTCGAATAAAGTGGAAAATCAGGGAGCAAGCAAAGTTGAGAAGAAACAAAGATGGGCAGACATTGTCCTCTACTAGCAATGAAGAAAGCAGATGCTCGCAGTTCATTTCTTCTTCCTTGGACACGCTTGACCGTTCAGGCGACTATTCCGTCGCCACAACCTGATCATCCCTAGAGAGAGAGAGAGAGAGAGGAGCGTCGTCTACACCTTCTTCTTAGCATCAAATCCTGGATCCGCCACTCCATTCTCGTATATGTCATAGCACATGTATGTAGGTATCAGCGCAATGAGGGTGCTTATCAGGTTAAAACCAATAAATAGTTTGAAACTTGAAAACTCCATCAAAAACATATTTCAAGGTTACAAAAATTGTGAAAAAAATCAACAAACATAGTAGATGCAATATTATTGCATGCAAAGCAGCAACTTCAAACTCTACAGCGTTTGCAAGATAAAAAATGTAAAAATGTGAGATTTAGATGCACTGCGGGACTGCAGTGCATCTAAATCTCACATTTTACATTTTTTTATCTTGCAAACAGTTTCATCGTTTGAGTTGTAACTCTGCATGAAACCATAATATTGCATCTATTATGTATGTTGATTTTTTTTTTGGAATTTTCTGAAGAACACTGCTATACGTACGACCAGAGTGGTAGCTAGACTCACGTACTGACTGGCGGCGAATCACAGCCACTAGCGAGTTTCACTCAGGTCCAAACAGCCGTAGATCAGGGCCAGTTGGACGCGAGTCTACTCGCTCGGTCATACATATGTATAGCAATTTCCTTTTTTTGAAAGCTCGAAGTATGTTTTTGGGTGGAGTTTTCAAATTTCCATCTATTTGTTGGTTTTCATGATATGCACCCGTGCAACGAGTATCTGTTGTCGCCGGCAGCGCGGCCGTGTGGAATCTGTAGTAAGTCATCACGAGGCCACCCTAGACGTACGGCCGACGTGCAAACATCCTATAAAAGGGGCTAGAAGAAAGGAAGAAACAAAGGAAGGAGTTTGAAGTTGTGCCATGCTCACTGAACGCGTGCAATTGCCATTGCACATTGTGTTCTTCCCCAGAAAGATAGCGTGCGTTTGATTCTGATTAAAACCCAACAAACAAAAATGCCGTACGACGACGAGGAGGAGCCTCCTCCGTCGAAGCCTGGGCCAGCGAGGCCGATGCAGGCAGTGCGGCTCACCAAGGACCACAACTCCGACGCACCCCTGGCCCCCAACGACCAGAAGGTGCTGCTAGAGCTCAACGGCGTCTCCTCCGCCGCCACCAGGGCACCACTGGACCTTGTCGCAGTCATTGACACCAGCGGCAGCATGGGGGGTAACAAACTGGAAAACGCCAAGAAAGCCCTCAGCTTCATCATCCGCAAGCTCACTGACCGCGACCGCCTGTGCATCGTCCAGTTCCACGGCAATGTCAAACGGCTCTGCCAGCTGTGCTGTGTCACCGAGGCCGGCCGCGCCGAACTCAAAGCCATCGTCAGCGGCCTCCTGGACGGTGGATCGACCAATATCGAGGCGGGCCTTAGGGAAGCCGTCACCGTCGTTGGGGGCCGCAAGTACACACTACTCCAGATCTGGATATCACTGTCGGTTCAAACACCTCCTTCACTGTCGGATTTTGAACCGACAGTGGCATACCGGCAGTGATGTGGGGTTGACATCACTGTCGGTTCTTAAAAACCGACACTGATCTACAGACAATAGTGTCGGTTTGTGGCTCCACCCGACAGTGTCTAGTTGAATAACACTGTCAGTTTGAAGTCCCCACCGACAGTGACGTTTGCTTCAAGAGTGTCGGTACTTGCTCAAACCGGCAGTGAAGATCAAGCCAACACTGTCGATTTATGGCTCAAGCCGGCAGTGTTGAGCAAGATAACACTGTCGGTTCTTGACCCAAGCCGGCAGTGTTGAGTAAACCAACATTGTCGGTTGATGGCTGAAGTAGGCAGTGTTGATCAAGACAACACTGTCGGTTCATGGCTCAAGCCGGCAGTGTGGAGCAAGAGAACACTGTTGGTTCATGGCTCAAGCCGGCAGTGTTGAGCAGTCCAACACTGTTGGTTCATGGCTCAAACCGGCAGTGTCGAGCAAGAGAACATTGTCGGTTCATGGTTCAAGCTGGCAGTGTTGAGCAGTCCAACACTGTTGGTTTATGGATCTAACCGACAGTGATGGTTACGACAACACTGCCGGTTTGTTGCTAACCGGCGGTGATGGCCCATTCGCATTTTATTGTTTTATAATTTATTTTAATTTATATTTTTTCGTGGGATCGGGTTTCGCTTTATATACGCTACATAGACGATAGGTCCATAAATATTAAACATTACAAATGTTACAGTTACAGTTCAAATGTTATATCTAGATCTCGATCCCTCAAAACAAAAAAGAAATGTTCTCAGACTTCTTATAATAATCTGGCGAGACGCTCTGGGCCATACCGGTCCTTGTACTTCACGGATTGTGCAATGGAAAATAGTCCATCTTTTTCCAATACCTCGGCTAAGATGAATTTTGACAGCTCCGATTATAGTGCGACGATCTCCATCTCTAGCAGCCTTTCGTGCTTAAATTTCTTGCGCTGTCATTCGAAAAAGATGATATCCAAAGAGGAACAGTAAATTATTTTGTTGAATTATTAACAGACATAAATGAAATGGGGATTATACACACCAACTTATCGGCTTCTTCCGATTTCCCGCCGATGTAGCGAAGCATTGCCCACATTACATAAAAACCGCATTCATTGTTTCCCGCCGGCTGTGATAGGTACTTCCCCTCCATTTCGACAACCTTGAATGGGACCGGCTTCCCACTGATATGGCTTCTTCGGACACTGAGCAACATTAAAAGAAAAAACATTAGAAAGCGGGTATGTGTGATTAGAAAATAATATGTTATTAGCATCGCTTACTAATTCAGCACTGACACCAGTACATCCAGATGATGAAATTGTTTTTTCTTCGAGTCCCACACCTCGAGCAGATTTTTGGCAAGATTAACACAAATGAAGACGAAATGGTTGCTGCAATCACAGAATCCTAATTATCGAATAATCTTAACGAAAAAAGAAGCATAAAATTAAAAGCCGAGAACACATACTCGCAGTTGTAGGCTAGAAGTATGTGGGTTTTCTTCTTCATCGTGAATTCGTCGAAAACAGCAATCAATCTCTGTTTCAGGTCTTCCACATCACATCCATAGAGGCCTAGACATGTCCTCTCATTGACTCGCATGGGGTCCAAGAAGCCTATGTAATCTCATTTGCTTTTTAGAATGCAAAATTTTGCTATACACCTACATAAAATCATGGGAAGTGCTCAAAAGTTAACAATTTGTGTCTCAAGAGAGTAGTTAATTGTAATATCGTGCATGTAGGGTACTTACATAGTCCACAGCGTCAACAGTTGAACATCGAGACCGCGTTTCTAGTATAGCTAGAACAAGCACTCCCACTCGACATCGAACTTCTCTTGTTCAGGATAATTGAAAACATGTGGCGAACGGATAATAACCTCAAAACCAAAGTTGTCCATCTCTGTTGCTTGAGCCATGTAATATTCATGTAAATGGCGCATATATGTTGTCAGATTTTTATACTCATGATCGTGAACCAAAAAATTGCCCCTTACATACTTCATTGCTGGTGTTGCCGTCCCTTGTACATCATAATAGATGGTCGCGGCCTCTTCCATGGTTAATCCTGGGTTGTCTTCGACGTACTTCTGTATGTTCCTTAAATCTTTATTGTGTATTTCTTCGTCTCTTGTTGTATCGTATTTATTCTGTGTTTACCTTTTGAATTTGGACTTCAACATAAACGAAGGCAGTGAGGCACAGAGATTGAAGAAACTAATACAATCTTCCTTCTTGACGTGCGCTGTAAATTTTTCTTCCATCAAGAAGGTAACGCTGCCACTGAACGGCCTTTTTCTTTTCTGTTGGTCCACTTTGGGAGCATTAGCGACCGAATCCAAGGACCTTTTCTGCGACTACGAGGATGTCCTTGATCTTGTTTTGGGCTGAGGTGGAGTAGGAGGAGGATGACGACGAGAATTCTGTTTTCCCGGCGCTGATGAAGATGGAGTTGGACGAGGAGGAGGAGGAGGAGGAGTCTCTTTTCTCGGGGCTGATGAAGATGGAGTCGGACGAGGAGTCTCTTTTCGCACAGTAGCCCATCAGGACTTTGAGTTCATTGAAGAAAGAAATAAGCGCACGCTTTTCTTCCTTCTTCAATGTCCATGACGCAACCGGAAGTTCGAACTGGCCATTCTCTAGATCCACGGGATGCAGCTCCTTCCTGATTCCCAAGTGTTGCATGTCCAGACGTGTGGCTAGTGAATCCTTCGATGTCCCCCTGGTGTCCATCAAGGTGTTAAGAGTGTTATCGCACACGTTTTTAGTGATGTGCATGGAATCAAGACAGTGGCGTACACTCAGAAATGGCCAGTAAGGTAGTTTCCAGAAAACGGATTTTTTCTTCCAAACGCTCCCATCAGGCGCTGCTACTGCATTGTCCCCCTTCCCAAGGACAACCTCCAGTTTGTTGAGTTCTCGAAGTATCGCAGGCCCGTCTCAATATTTTGGAGCTAAGCGTTTCTCAATAGTACCGTTGAAATCTTTTCTGTTCCTGCGGTAAGGGTGATCCTTAGGTAGGAACCTACGGTGTCCCATATAAACTATCTTTGAGTTATTTGGTAGATTTACCGCATCGGTGTCATCCAAGCACTCGACACATCCAGTATAGCCTTTTGTCTTATCTCCGGACAACGAACCTCGACCTGGTAGGTCGGTGATTGTAGCGATAAGTACTCCCTTGATCGTGACATGTTCCTTTTTATACTCATCCTAAACATCCGACACACCCTTTTTAAACATCTCCACTAGTTCATCGATCACTGGTTCCAGAAACACACCGATGTCATTCCCAGGCTGTCTTGGCCCTTGGATCAGTAGTGGCATCTGGATGTACGACCGCTTCATACAGACCCAAGGTGGAAGGTTGTATATACAGAGCGTCACTAGCCATGTGCTATGATTGCTTCTAACCTGGTCGAAAGGATTCATCCTATCTGTGCTCAAAGCAAACCAAAGGTGCCTTACCTCTCCACCGATGTCCTTATAGAACATAGTATTGACAGTCCTCTAGTCATGCCCATCGGCGGGGTGCCTCATCATTATATCTTTCTTACGCTCTTCGCCATGCCAGCGCAATAGCTTGACTGACTTTGCACATGCAAACAGCCTATACACCCGGGGAGCTATAGGGAAATACCAAACGACCTTTATGGGACCTCCTCTGGTCTTGGTACCCTCATCTGACGGCCCTTCCTTGTACCGTGGAGCTTCACACTTGGGGCACTTGTCCAAGTCTTTGTATTTTTCTTCACGGTACAATATGCAATCATTGGAACACGCGTGGATTTTTTCAACCTCGAGGCCGATGTGGCAGATCATTTGCTTGGCCAAGTATGTCTTTTCTAGCAACTCATTTTTTTCTGGGAGCATTTTCCTTATTATACCTATCAACTGATCGAAGCCTTTATCACTCAATCCGTTTGTCGATTTGAACTCTAACAGCATGATGTCGGCTTCCAGTTTGCTCATTGGACAATTCATATACAATGGTGTTTTGCCATCTTGTCTCATTTTCTCTAGCTTTCTCAGCTATCTTTCACTAAGATATCCGGTCTCTACATTACGTAGCAGCCAAGAAATGCCATCGTTATCCTCGGTGTGGTCAGCTAGCGTGTTCCTAAACACATTATTAACTGTGGTCATAGGTTCCGTGTTGACACCGGGTTCCTCGTCAGCATCGTGGATGGCTATGTCAGGCATGTCCACATCATCATCGTTTTCCTGCAGAACATTCACACCAACCTCGCCATGCATAGTCCATATCGTATAGTTTGGCATTAACCCCCTGGTAATCAAGTGCGATCGTATAGACTCAATTTAACGAAAGTTCCTATGATTCTTGCAATCTTTGCATGGGCAGAAGATAGGGTTCCCATTTCCAGCATGGGCTTTGGCATCGGTGATAAACTGGCTGACGCCATGCATGTACCGCTTGTCCGTTTGGGATAGATGCATCCACTCTCGATCCATCTCTGCATAAAAAAATACTGAGACAGTAATTACAAAGAATTAATAAGAAATCGAGCTTCATGAACAACAATTGTAGCTCGAAAGTACCATTTTTGGAAAACATTATTGTACACTAATTATTGAAAATTTGAAATTGGTAGCCCCGGCCCTGTAAATTGAAAATCGTAGTAAAAAACAATTATTGCACAATATTGATGAACAACTATTCTACTCTACTTCTAAGAACTAGTTATAGCATCACATACTAACAATGATGATCTTAACCACCATGAAATAATTAGCTAGGAATTTAAATGTGTTCATAGACATCAACCTTTTAGATGATGAATTTACCACAATTTGAGCCTTGCACAAATATCCAATTGAAAAAGTGCTCTTTAGAATGAAGAAAGAACTAGAAAGAGAATCAAGCAATGTAGCAATCAAAACGAAGCTAATTAAGCAACAAAATCAAAAGAGTGGATGTTTGTTACTAACCTTAAAGCAAAAAGATCAAGCCATTCTTCAAAATCCAAGCACTAGCTTCATGGTGAAGAGCAGCCGCAACAATGGAGGGAAAGGTCCAAACGCGCGCCTCTGTTCTCGGTATGGAAGAGAGGGGGAAGGAGAGGACGGTTGCAGCCTTTTTGTGTTGTAGGCTTATCACCGTCGGTTCTTGGCTAGAACCGACAGTAATAGTGCCCAATCACTGTCGGCTCCTGTTTAAACCGGCAGTGATGAGTGCCCGCCAAAACACTGCCGGTTCAAGCCACAAACCGACAGTGATGTTATCCTTCACTGCCGATTTTAGCCCAAGCCCAATCATTTTTTCATTTTCAAGCTCATAACCGGCAGTGAAGGTATATCACTGCCGATTCTCATAAATCCAGCAGTGATGAGGCCGACAGTAATGTGCAAATCTGACGTAGTGACACCACCGGCCGCGCCGCCAACATCATGCTCTTGTCCGACGGTGACGAGGACAGCGGCACCAACGCGAGGAGTGTCGAGCCGGGCAACGTGCCCGTCCACACCTTCGGCTTTGGCGACGACCACGACTCCAAGCTGCTGGGCGCGGTCGCGGAGAAGAGCCTGGGCGGTGTGTACAACTACGTCGCCGACAGCAACGACCCCGCCAAGCTCGCCGAGGCCTTCTCCCGGATCCTGGCCGGCCTCGTCACCATCATCGCCCAGGACCTCGAGCTCACCGTCACGCCGTTCCCCGGCGAGGCAACCATCGAGAACGTGTACGCCAGGACCTACCCGAAGGACCCAAAGGACCCTCCTGGCTCCTTGCCCGTCACTGTCAGGTTCGGCACCCTCTCCAGCGAGGAGGCGCGAAGCGTCGTCGTCGAGCTCGGGCTCAGCGACCGCACCGGCTTCCGGCCGTATCGCGCCACCGTCGCGGAGGTCCAATACAGGTTCAGAACCGCTCAGGGGCAGCAGGTCACCTCCGATCCCGAGAAGATCACCATAAAACGCAGCCGGAAAGTGGCCGCCACGGCAGCTGACGGCGCGCCGCGGCCGGTGGAGACCGAGGTCATCCGGCACAGGGTTTTTTTTATCGGCCGAAATTCACCGAAATTTCCATTCTATCCACAGGGTCCGATAAAATTTGACATCGGTCAAATTTTTCCCTTCTTTCCTGCTCCCACACAGACAACCCAAATTCAGCTATGCGACGGTCCCACACTATAATATTTTATTCTTGTTTTTATCTGTGAACAAGTGATATTTAATAGCTTAATTAGGAATAGTTTCAAGTCAAATTCTACGAAATTTTTTCAAAACAATTTGAATTTTTTTTGAATTTGGTCCGATATTTCCGATATATCTTGCTTATCCTGTTTATCTATGACATCCGATAAATTTTTATTTCCGATAATGAAAACCTTGGCAGCAGCACGTGATTACGATCAGACAAGCGGTGGAGAAGGACGAGAATGACAGAATGGAGGAGGCGTGGAACGTACTGGCGGCGGCGCTGAACAAACTGGTGGAGGCGCGGAAGAGGCTATTCGATCCGATACTGGAAGAGCTCCAGAATGAGCTCATGAAGCTGTTGGCGCTCTTCAAGACGAAGCAGCTGTACACACAGCACGGCCGCCCCTACGCCATTGCTTCGGAAGCTTGCCACGGCCGCCGGCGCTCCACCGAGAAAGGCGACGAGGCTGCCGGACCCTACGACACGCAACGCGTCAAGCAGTACCGCAAGCAGGTCCAGCAGCCCCACGAGACACCCCTGCCGTCCGCCGCTGATGAAGACATGGCGGAAGAGCCGGAGCCGCAGGCGCCACTGAGCCCAACCGAGGTGAGGAGGACGGCGTCAGGGGTGCTGCGTCTGCTCACGGCGGTGCTCAGCCTGTTGGCCTTCTCGATCATGGCCAGCGCAAGGACGTCCGGATGGGCCAGTGACTACTACGGCCGCTACGAGCCGTACAGGTAAGTGACCACTTTTTCTTTTTCTTTTTCTTTTTCTTTTGATTATTACTTTTCCTTTTTATTGTTCTTTCTGTTATCATCTTCCTAATTCGGATTATTGGATATGTTCGAAGGTTTGGTGTTCTGTGTTAGTACCATTTATTACTTATAGATTTATTCCTTGCTTATAAGGTGCTAGAGGTCTATATTAATTTTTTTTCCAAGTAAGGCACTGTTTGGATCCTCTAGTTTCTTAAAAACCGGTTTATAGAAACTGAAATGGCTTGATTTCTAGAAACCAGTTTTAAGTTTTTAAGAAACCAATAATCTGGGCCAACCACCTACTCCCAGTTTTTATGTGGTAAAAGACCCACTACACTTGGTTAGTTTTGGGTAATTATAGTCATTTATGCCATCGGCTCCTCATTTTTATTTCACTCGGTCGACGTTTTTTCCCCCTAACAGTGCTGCGCCCGTTAAAATCCCCCGACATCGCCCTGCACACCTATCCCCGCCCTCCACAACCTTAGCAGCCGCCTGCAGGCAGAGAAGGAGCCAACAGAAAACATGGAGCGCTTGGCGCCAAATAAACCTGCAAGGAAAAAGCCTTAATTAAAAATAAATGATGGACAAGGGGGTCATTACCTACTAAAAAACAGGTTTCCAGTTTCTAGAAACCACTCTCCACCACCTAGTTTTCTTTGAGAAACCAGTTTTTAGCAACTAATCTCTAGAATCCAGTTTTTAAGAAACTAGAGGGATCCAAACAGGCCTAAGATAAGAGCAGGGAAATTACATTCTTGTGGACAGCAAACTGTCGTGCTGATGTTTCCATCTTATCCAAGCACCATGTATATGGCAGCAATCTGAAATAAGAGTAGGGTAGGATTACTTTCAGTCTTATCTCTAGGAATGATAATTTCCATCTTATCCAAGCACAATGTCTCTGTATAAACAATCCACGAGGCTCAATACAATTCTTCCAATTACGCAGTGTTCATATTCTCACACATGGTAGTTTAGTTCATTCCTGAGCTGCCTACACAGCTTACCCAACAACCCGTAGTTTAGTTGAGTCACCGATCTTTATCGGCTATTAGAGTTTTCCCCGTCATCTTTAGATCGGGTTTAATTTTCTCTCTCTTTTTCCTCGATCCCTCATCGGGGTTGCGTTGCCTAGCCGTCCGTCGAGGTCCGAATGTCAATCCTCCCGAGGATTAGTTGTCGTTGCACCTTGATAGTTTCCATCGTATCTCTAGGATTGCTTAAGATCCTAGCACCATATACTCTATATAAACAAACTACGGCTCGATATATACAATTTATCCAATTACACAGTATTCTTATTCTCACATAGATCAATGGCTTCCCCACCTCATCTATATCGATGACGCTCTTCCAGTTCCAGCACCGTGACCGTAAGCTCCATCACCGTTTATCTTCAGTGATCCAAGTAGCGGAGGTTCCCACTGATCAGCTTCCTGGTTTCTTCCGCCAACATTCACTTCCCCACAAACCCTGGATAACGATCTGATAGGTTTCTTGCCCTTGTCATCACATAAAGCTGTTGTTCTTGTCTGATCATGAATAGTTTTTGTCAAAGTAGCTACACAGAAACCCGACTGATGAGCCCTAAAGAGTGTCAATGGGCTTTTACTATTGCAACTCACATAATTGTCACTGGTATAAGTGGGAGTCATTGCTTTAATAGAAAGAGATAGACACGAGAGAGTGATGTGGATCCTCTGCAGTAATGCTGATGCATTAGCAGTCAATATGAAACATGGATTAAGGTTAGAGTATTGGGTGGGCTTTGGCGTCTATTTGGATGACAAAATTTTAAAAATATGAAAATTTCGGACGATAGAGGAAAAAATTCGGTCCCAGCCAGTAAACGGGATATCTCGGAAATTTCGGATTCTATCGGCTTATATTTTTTTCCCTGGCAGGTACACCGTCGGAGCGAACGTGATAGTCTGTTTCTACTCGATCGCGCAAGCATTTGTCGAGACCCGCCGTCCGGCCTCGCCGAGGCTCCAGACCACCTCGTGCTACCGCATCGCCCTCTTCCTCGACCAGGCAAGCATGGCAAGGGCATTCTTTGTATAACTATATTCATCAAAGCCATTGGTGATCTACTGATTTGCGAGAACAGGTTGAGTTCGTTCATCGCGCGAGGTGGCTGATGAGTTGGCCGGTCTCGCTGCAGGTGTTGGCGTACCTCCTCATGCCGGCGTCGTCGGCGGCCGCGTCCCGCCACCACCTGTGGGTGTCGCGGTTCGGCAAGGACCGGTTCAACGACAAGATCAACGTCGCGGTGCTGTTCTCGTTCCTGGCCTTCCTCGCGTTGTCTGGCAACGCGGTCATCTCCACGGCGAATCTCTTCAGCAGGATATGATGATTCAGGCCGCTGCGGGAGCGTGGAATGCTACTTTCACACTCTGTCATAGTAAATAGATATTTGCATATGACTTCGTGAGTTGGACAGAATATATTCTGGAAATAACTTGATATTCGTTAGTCGGAAAAAGTATGGTCTTTGCTTTGGCCTGAAAGGAAACAATGGCGCATTTACAAACAATTAACAATAAAATATTCATGTACATAGTGTTTACAATTTTTACTATTTTTTGACAAAGGACTGACAATACAACTGTGCCATTCCTTCACGGAATAAGTTGGATGCTGCAGAGTAAGATACAGGGACGCTGGATCTTGGGTCATGAAAAAAGTTTTGGTACGAGAATTGTTTATTGGCTTTACTATACTTTGGAGGGTCATGCTAAGTTTAACATTGAAGCAGTATGAGTGGATTAAGAGTTCCACCTCTGAAAAAGTGTCACTGGACCATTTCCGTTTTTCCAATACTAACTTCGTCGCATCAATACCCTCAAAAAAACAAAAAAGCATCTCAATAGTGGAGCAACATTAATCTGAACACAATGATGAGATAGTAGGTTACAAAGTTCAAATGTTGGAACACTCTTCACAATGTTTGAGAATCAGAATGTTAACACAATAAACTTGTCTTTGAATGTCGGCAAAGCATATATATGCCAGACGACCAGTCTCAATATCCTGATAACACAGACACTCTCAATACGTTCATCCCTGCGCCTGGTCCCTCATTGTGCTACCAGCGGATGCCTGATGATCCCACGCCCTTCATCCAGGACGAAGCTGTGTTGTCCCTGAAGTGCGCACTGGAGAAGAACGGCTTCAGGTCATAGATCTCATACTCTTGGGCCTGAAACAACAGATGCACCAAGTCAGAATCCAGATGTTGCGGTGGGTGCACAGCTCGGATAGCCATGGAAGCATGCACAAAGGGTTACCTTGTTCTTCAGGTCCTCCACTTGGACCTCGATGTGAGTGAGGCGTGAGGTTGATCCTGACACAATTTCCTCAAAGTGAAGCACATCCTTGACCAGTGTGTGCAGGAGCAGCAGAAGCAGCTCGGTGTAATCCTTCTTAAATGTCATGTATTTCCTGAAATTCTGAGAGCAGAAATTTGTGTTTATGTTTGCAGAATCCAGGTTAACTACTAAAAGAGTCACAAGACTGAATTCACAATATCAGCACAATGTGCAATGAGAATGTATAAGCAATGTCATTTTTACTAACAGAACTGGCATTTTTAAGTGGATAATCAAATACAATACTTTGTGGGATTGGATATATAATAGCCATCTAACAGTGGAACCTTTGGAAAATTTACCTTTTGAAGTGCTTTCTGTATGCCAAATTTCTGAGTTGAAATGAAAGAGTCAAGCAAGACACGGATTGCCATGTCCACATCTTCCTGGGACACATAGCTCTGTAAATGCATCCTTGCATGTGCCTCTGACATTCGGATAATTGATTCTATATGCCTTACTGCAATTGGGACCCCTTGACCATGCTGCAAAAACAGTTAGAAGCTACTTTACTTTCTCTTTTTCAAATGTATCACTTACAAAATATAGCTCATATGAAGCCCTATATAAGACTCCATTTACTTTCTGCTTTTCAAATGCATTAGTTACAAAATATAGTTCATGTGAAGCCCTATATAAGACTCCAAAAGAATGAGAACTTACAGAGGACTCTCGTCGAAGCTCAGCATAAACATGGCTAATCTTGTCAAGGTCAGCATCATGTATTTTGGGAAATACATTCAACTTAGCATAAGTTGTGTACTTTTTCAGCATGTCTTGAGAAAGGACCTGACGACATAGCATTCTTTTAGAACCACAGAATAGAGGAAAAGCTTTTCAGTTGAAATAGCAAGAATACATACATCTGGGTCAGCTCGTCTTGCAGCGGCCAATGAATCAGCATCCATGTCAGATGCAACCATATCTTCAAGGTTAGCGCCCTTTGGTTGGGATCTGGCATGGCTATGTGGTTAGCGCCCTTTGGTTGGGATCTGGCATGGCTATCTACAACAAACCTTGCAAGCATTTCATCTGTAAACGGATCGAGAATATCCTGTATTTCAAAATTAAAAGTTCAGTACTGATTGACAACCAAACACTGGGCAAATATATCACACATGAAGATTAGATACAAACCTTAACCACACATAGAACATCAAAACGTGAAATAATGGGATCCGTCAGTTCAACATTTTGAGTGAATGCCTTTGATGAATCATATCTGTCAAATCGAGGACCATACATTCAGTAAATTTCTTCACAATAGGCACTAGTATTACATGGCATGCAACTAACGGAAGTTACCTTCCTCCTATTGGGTTTGCTGCAGCAATAACACTGCATCGAGCTTGAAGAGATGTCACGATTCCTGCCTTTGATATACTGATACTTTGTTGCTCCATGTCTTCATGGATACTTATTCTGGAACGATCAAAAGGGAACCATATTTTTAGTAAGATGGAAATTGCTAATACAACAAAAGGTGTATAGGTCATTTCATACCTATCTTGGTCATTCATCTTGTCAAATTCATCAATAAGGCATATGCCCCTATCAGCAAGAACCAGTGCACCTCCCTCAAGTGTCCACTCTCGTGTGACTGGATCCTTATGAACTGCTGCAGTGAGCCCAACAGTGGAGGCACCTTTTCCAGTTGTATACACAGCTCTGTGTCCCGTTTTCTTGACATACATACAAGATGGCATGTTAGTTAAATATCCTTAAGTAATAAAAAATGATTGACTTCATCCTTACTTGAGAAACTGTGACTTTACAGTGCCTGGATCACCTAGGAGAACATTAATATCACCTCTTAGGCGATGTTTTCCCTTCACATTCTTCTCCTGTCCGCCAAACATAGCTAGTGCAATGGCTGTCTTAATATCTTCATGACCATAAATGGATGGTGCAATTGATTTGACAATCTGTAGACATGCAGTACCAAATTTATAGCGTATATCAGGTAATCAACATTTGCATTGTGAGTTTAAAGAGTTGAGTAACAAACCCTTTCTCCAATCCTTGGATCCTTTGACAACTTCTCAATCTCTGCCTTATCCTCATCTGTTAGTTTGTATGCAGAGAAGAGATCTTGCTTTTTTGCCACGTAGTTTCCTCCACCACTGTAGGAAAAACAGGGAAACCGTTCTTTGTATTCAAAGACAAGTCAAAATTGTTTGTATATATCCCGGTGTCATGGTCTGATTTCGATAGTAATAAAATTTATAAAGGAAAAGGAGGTGAGTGAAGAAACTCACAATTTCCTCTCCTGGACGAGCACAATCAATCAGATCATTCAGAAGTATTACTTCCTTGTATCTGGGAAGCCTGCCAGCAGGAACAATTCCTGGGCTTTCCTGAAGAGTAAGTTTCTGGTAGTTCCTATATTGTCTGCATGAGAGTAGTTTGATTATCAGAGGGACTGAAATAGACTCAACCAAACGTCCTCTAAACTCAGCTGCTCCACGCGAGAAGCTTCGGGAAATCCGCTGACCGGAGGTTCAGCGCGCAACCGAAGACGAAAATTGCAGCTTCACTCCGTTCCTTGGGCCTTGGCGATGCGCACCCGGGCCCAGGGCGGATTGGACGTGGATGCCCTTCTTCCTTGCCGTTAGCGGCGGGCGTTGGGGAGGGCGGCGCCGGTTGCTGCTCCAGCTACGCCCGTTGGAGAGGGCGGCCGGGACGGCGCTAGGGCCGTGGAGTGCGCTGGGAGAGCGGCGGCTGGGCAGTGCGTGGCCGGTGTCGTGGCGGAGGGCGAGGAGGCGATGCGGTCTCTGCGGGCCTATGCCGTCACCACCACTTCCTGGTTCGCGGCCACCGTCGACATGTGCGACTCTACTATCGATTGGTTTCTTGGAATGGATAAGCGCTAATGGAAAGTGCGGTGGAATGTGTGGATAGGCACGGTTGTTTCCAATTTTATATATATATATATATATATATTTAATAGCTAGTTACAAAATAAGTTATTCTGTAGCTATCTTTATTTACGATAATTTTACATACTAATTTATGATAATATCAATATATATTTATGATAGTTGGGTTACTGTAACACATAGAGATATTTATCATAACATTATATTAAACCTTACTATAATATCGTAAATTAACATAGTAATTATCGTAACTGAAGGTTGCTAAAGAATAAGTTATTTTGTAGCCTATTTTATATATATATATATATATATGAGAGTGAATTTTCTACAGCAGGTGGTAACTACCCATGGGAGTATGGTAGCTGCAACCCCTGGTAGATTATCAACACGTGTCCTAGCTGTTCAATCGAACGACGTATACTCAATTCTTAAAACGGTGAAGTAGTACGACAACAGGTGCCACCGCAGGTTCTCTACTTTTTTGAAAAAGTGCATGCACATTGGGGTCCAGCGTTCGCAAATGCTTTTGTCCTCCGCGCTTGGGAATTTTTTTTATTTTAACCCTTTTTAATAATAATTTAAAAAATAACATGACCCCTTTTTATTTGCACATCTAACCTATTTGGTCGCGCCAATTGGGCTGACGCGGCCAAACACTACTGCCGCGCCACCCCGCTTGGCGCGGCAGTAGTGCCACGTTGGCAGGTCAACCGCGCGCTGACCGGTGATGTGGCAGGGTCCTGCAACGCCATCGACTCGGGTGCGGCACTGTCGCGCCACCCCACCTGACGCGGCAGGACCAAATAGAGGTCGCCGTCGTGCCAGCTTTCTTCCTCTCTTCTTCCTCTCACCCAACCGCCGCTGCCCGCCGCCTATGCAGCCGAGTCGGCGTCCTCTCCCCACTACCTCTCTCCCCTCGGTGCCCTGTCCGCTCTCCCATCTGCGCAGGTGCTAAGTTGGCGCCCTCTCCCCTCATTCCCTCTGTGAACTCGTCGTAGGCTCCTGCCGCCGGTCGGGGCAGGCTGTCGTCAGGGGTGACCCCCCAAGGTCCCCCCTCCGTAGGCAAGGTATTGCCCCGCTTCCTCTATGTTTTTTTATTTGAACAAACCCTAAACCCTAGTTATGGTGATTAGAATAGTTAGTATATTTAGGTTAGTATAGTTAGATTATTATCGTTAGTTAGTTATGGTGTAGCATAGTTAGGGTTTAGGGTTTAGTTTAGTATAGTTAGAATAGTTAGGGTTTAGTTTAGTTAGTTATGGTGTAGTATAGTTAGGGTTATTGTAGGTAGTTAGATTAGTTAGTTTGGAGTAGTATACGTAGTGTTAGCTCTAGGTTTAGTTGTATGCGCTACACCAATTTAGAAGACTTGATTAATTTTGTTGAAATGCTTTTGTAGATGGATTGCTTAGTCCGTTTGTTTTACGGAGAAAGTGTTACAAAAGTGGATGGGGTGTTTGAGGATATGGACGAAGAACTGGAAATGTTTGATGAGCCTCCTAGCTTCAGTGAGCTCTTGTTGCGTGTGAAGGAAAAATCGATGGTGATTTCACATTGAAGGGAAGGTTTGATAGCGGGAAGACTAGGGCACACTTCATGTTAATGCCCTTGCGCAACGAGGGTCATTGGTCTCACTACATACGGGTCATTGCAGGGTCCAATGTGCCCATGGCTAAGGTGGTGGTGGAGGATGGTTACCAGAAGGAGGATGGACTGTCCTATGACGGCGTTGCAAACGATGAACAACAATGGGGGTCCATGTGCACGCAACACCTGGCAATATGGATATGGACGGTCAATTAACGTAGGAGCAACTTCACTCTTCTCCAATGGTAGTCGATGAATCTAGGCAGTTTCTAGTTGGCCGTATTAACGATGACTTCGATGTGGGTTCGTTTGAGCGGGACGAGGAGGAGCAGCAAGAGGATGAAATGATTGGTGCCGAAGGTAGCAGTGATTCAGACAGTTCGGATGACGATGATGGAGGTAGAGATACACCAGTTGACCTAGGTAACCATTATGTAGTACCAGTTCAGGATATAGTAGCTAGAGATGTGCCAGTACCTAGAGATGTGCAAGTAGCTAGAGATGTGCCAGGTCCTAGTCAAGTGGAGGATGCTACCCCTTATGATTCATGGGTGAGGTTGAGCGAAGCACAGCGGTTCGTGCCACCAGAGCCTTACACAGCGACAGAGCTAATGCGACTGAGGTCCATGAACATACCTTTTAGTGGTGTTCCCAACTACCGGGACGTCAATATGACGGATATGGCAGTATGTGACACCGGATTGCAGATGTGCAGGAAATCATTGTACAATCTTAAGAATGAGATCATTAGAAAGGGGATGGTATTCCTTGCATTGTCTAAGTTGAAGCTGTTTCTTCAGGACTTTGCTGTCTATCACCATAGGCCATACAGGGTTACTCATTCTGATAAGGAATTGAGGTACTACATGGTATGTAAGGCCAATTGTCGGTGGAGGGTAGGTGCTCGGAAGAAACAGAGTGATGGCAAGTGGAGGATAACTAAAGTGGTTCAACCCCACACATGTCTATCAAATGAGGGGTAGGAAACTCATGCTCAGCTCACGGCACGCTACCTTGCCCGTCGCATATTGGCCCTCGTTGATAATAATTGCAACGTTTCGGTATCATACTTGATTCAGTCCATATATGCATTCATAGGTTATGAGCCCAAGTACGGAACAGCTTGGCATGCTAAGCAGCATGCCCTGGCAATTCGTTGGGGTAGTTGGAAGGAAGCCTACAATAGGGTTCTGAGGATATTGTGTGCAATGTATCACTACAACCCGGGCTTGAAATGATTTGCATACACTAGAGGGAAGTACTTCATGTCCTACACCGGTGAGATAACACATGTCCTACAACATGATTTTTGGTCCTTTGCGCAAACGGAACAGGCATTCCAGTATTGTCGCCCAGTTATACTTGTTGATGGGACTTTCCTTACCGGGCAGTATAGGGGCGTGTTGATGATGGCGGCTTCTGTTGATCCGGAGGATCAGATAGTACCGATAGCTTTTGCTTTGGCAGAGGGAGAGAACAATGATTCTTGGTCATGGTTCATGCAGCTTCTACGGGTACATGTGCTTGGACCATCTCACAGAATTTGCCTGATCTCGGACCGCCACATTGGACTACTTAATGCGGCAGAAGAAGAGCTTGTCGGCTTCCCACCTCTAGTGCATAGATGGTGCATGAGATATTTTGCCACTAATTTCTAGCGTCGTCAGAGGAAGAAGGAGGTTTGTGACAAGGTGAATGCTCTTTGTTGTGTACGTACAGAGCATGATTTTGAGGAAACGAAGAAAGAACTTGACAAAATGGTAAACACTGTGGGGAAGGCATGGTTGAAAGAACAGATGCAACACAAGGCAAAGTGGGCATTAGCATATGATGAGGGTGGTTTTAGGTACGGCATCATGACCACCAACTCATCTGAGTCTTTCAACCATGTTTTCACCGGAGTTCGAGCATTGCCAGTGTCCGAAATAGTTGAGTTCTCATTTCACAAATGCAATGAGCATTTTGTGAAGAGGTGGTCCATTGCGGAGGAGAACTTGGCCATAGATGGGACATGGGGAAAGGCGGGACGAGAACATTTGTATGAGGCTGAGATTTGGGCCACTCAACAAGTGTGCGAGGCCTATGGACCAAGCAGGCAAGTGTACAAAGTAAGGGCCAAGGGTGGCAAAACCTTGGGCGGTGAACGTTACGGTGGCCGCAACTACCGAGTAGATCTTCAAAAAGTTGAGTGCACCTGCAACATCCCTCAGATTATGCATGCCCCTTGCTCTCACATGATCACAGCCTGCAAGTCCCGAGGATATGACTACAAAGGTTCATAGTACATGTCACCATTATACCGTAGATGCAACACAGTGAAGATATGGGAGAATAGTTTCGAGCCATACCTTGACCCCACCCAGTGGCCGCCTTACTATGGTCCCAACTACTTGCCGGATCCCAACCTGTTGAAGGTAGGGAAGGGTAGGAGGAAGAAGAAGTGACTTAAGGGCGATATGGACGCTATGAGAGGGTACGGCCAGGATAGGTATGGAGGGGGGGACTTTGACCAGACACGAGGTACCAAACCCTGTGTTCCGTCTGCCATGAACCTGGTCATAACACCACCAGGCACAGAAGACAAAGTCAGGTAATTTTATAGGTCCATGTATTGATAATTTTATATTTGATTATTTCATATGTCGTTTAATTGTACAATCTCATTTATTTATTTTTTCTAACTGTTTCCAATTGTCTATGATGCATGATGGAGCATCCGCAGTACCCCTTCTTAAGACCTACTATGATGACGAGCACCGAGGCCACGAGCTCACCGACCTCGAGCCGCCACCCGCGTTGGTCCCACTGAGGCCATGCACGCACGTGCCCTGCAGTGGGACCCCGGTTATGTGCCGTACCTGTAGCGTGCTGGCTTCCTGGAGCTAGCCCGGACAGTGGTCTCTAGGCTACCAGACCTCAATCCTGTACTGCTCACAGCTGCCGTCGATCGGTGGCGGCCGGAGACCCACACGTTCCACCTTTTTTGCAGTGAGATGACCATCACGCTGCAGGATGTTGCCATGATCTTTGGCCTCGCTTTGCACGGCACTACGATGAGTGGTAGGCTGGACCTGGACACTTGGAGGGAGCAGGTTCAGCAGTTCTGCGAGTTTGCACCAGAGGAGGACGCTGACAGTGATAGGTCAAAGTAAGTTGCACGTACCTCTACTATGTCACATTATTTTGTCAAACAATATTTATCCTAACATTGTATGTGTTTAATCGCAGGAAAACTTCAGGGGTTCCAAGCACTTGGATAGTCCCGCACTTCTCCGTCTGCCCGCTAGAAGCTGGCGACGATGTTGTACAGAGGTACGCCCGGGTGTGGCACTGGCACTTTGTGGCTTCCTTCCTGTTCCCCGATGCTTCTGGGAACACGGTGAGTTGGGTGGTTCTCTCAATCCTCATGCAGCCTTGGGAGAACATTGCCCTTTATAGTTGGGGCAGCGCTGTCCTAGCGTGGATGTACCGGCAGCTCTGCGTAGCCTGTCGTCGTTCCACGGGCAACGCGAACCTTGGTGGGTGTGCCTACCTGCTTCAGGTTTGGTGCTGGGAGCGTTGGCCACTTGGGAGGCCCACCCTCCGTGGTTTGCCAGTAAGTACATTGAAATGCGATGCAGGATCCTCAGATCTTTTGCATCATTATGTTATATGCACTAACATGTTTTCCGTGTTCATTGTAGAAATGGCCGTACAGAGACTGGCGTTCGATGGGCCTGTATGTTTGGAAGGTGGTGAAAAATGTGAAAGGCAACCCGCAGTGGCGCTACAAGTAGTATACGGACCTCCTCGACGTGGTTACACAGCACCAGGTTAGCACTTCGTGCTTAGTGCCTTTTTTCATCATGTGTTCTGTAGGAAGTCCAACTTTGTTCTGCATTGATAGGTTACTTGGTAGCCTTGGGCATGAAGCGAGCTAGCGGCTTACCAGCGATCACGGAGCGAGATAAGGACATCTGGCGTGCAGATGTTCCACTTGTGTACTTCCACATGGTGGAGGTCCACGTACCTAGTAGGATCCTCAGGCAGTTTGGTCGGTTGCAACACTTTCCGTCCTCAGAGTTGTCTATGAATCGAGACTGGCACAAGTAAGTGAACAAAACACTTGTTCTTGTTCGTTATATTTTGGCAACACAATGTGTACACCCTAACACTTATTAATATGAAAATTACAGGTATGACCAGAAGAAGAGATACAAAGAGAAGGACTGGCGCGTCACCCATGCGCAACTTTTACTGCTGTAGGAGGAGGGTCCGCTATATGACCAGGTCACCTTGGACGAGTACCTTAGGTTCTTGCACAGGTCGACGAGGATACAGTTGAGGCCCCCCTACAACCAGCACCTGATTGAGGACAAGCCCGACGATGTGACCTTCTCAGACAACTACGACACTGTCACCAGGCGGGAGACACAGCCTGAGAGGGGCCCACTATAGAGCTATGTGGTATGGTATATGTACTTACGGTATATATACTTATGGGGCCCTGTGGGGTATGGCCCCCAAGACATGGGCCGCACCATCAGAGGTGGTCTAGCCCACAAGATCAAGGCGTGCACGGCGCTGCTCGGCGTGCACCGCAAGACATTGTATAGTACCAAATAGGATACTTACCTTGTAACCCTACTTCCTCCAGAGTATATAAGGAGAGATAGGGGTCCCCTAGCGGATAGGCTACATCAAGCTACTTAGTCGTCCAGATTAATACAATACACCAAAAACACAGGACGTAGGGTATTACGTCGATTAGATGGCCCGAACCTGTCTAAATCACTGTCTCTGCGCCTTGTGTCACCATCTGGTTCCTGATTACGTGCATCCCCACCGACAAATCTACCATCGTGGGATACCCCTCGGTGGACTGCCGAGCATATTCTATCGACAGTTGGCGCGTCAGGTAGGGGTGTGCGCTTGATCCATGGCGAGCCAGATGGACCTCAAATCAACAACGCGTTCTCGTCGTCAATCTCGTGGAGATCCATCCCGGTCCACGACGATGATTCATCGCTACTACACCAGCCCCTGCGACAGTAGATCCGATCTCGGAACCACCTCTGAGGTCGTCTTCACCAACAACTCGCCGCCGCTGCTCTCATCAGTCCTTGATGATGACTCACCGTCGCCGCTCTCGCCGGTCCTCATTGACGACTTGCCATGGCTCTCGTCGGCTCTCGTCGATATCCCTCATCGATAACTCGCCGCCGCTGCTCTCGTCAGCCCTCGTCGACGACTAGCCGCCGCTGCTCTGGTTGGCCCTCATCGATGACTCGCCGCCGCTGCCCTCATCAGCCCTCGTCGATGACTCGCCGTCGCTGCCCTCATCAGCCCTCGTTGACGACTCGCCGCCGCTGCCCTCGGCGGCCTTCGCCGACATCCTTCGCCGACGTCCCTCGCCGTCGACTCGTCGTCACCGCTCGGTGGCCTTCGCCGACATCTTTCACCGACGTCCCTCGCCGTCGACTCGTCGTCACCGCTCGACGGCCTTCGCCGACATCCTTCACTGACGTCTCTCGCCGTTGACTCATCGCCATTACTCGGCGGCCCCCACCGACATCCCTTGTCGCCGCTGAGCTGCAAGCGAGCTGCCCGCGTCGCCGACCAGATAACGCTATACGCCGCTGACCAGACATTTTGTCTAAAGCTAAGTCATGTTTTAATATTCTTCTAAATATTCTCTGATCTTCGTATATCGCCATAATGTTTCTCTGAGCTGTTTTCTCCATATTTGCTCTCCAAACGATTTTTTGAACCCCCGAACAGTCGTGTTGATGCTCAGATGCCTCCAGAGACAGCCCTGTCTCTGGCTCCTCCCTACACGTGCTACGGGCTCCGCACTCTGTGTTATGGGTGGTCGGCAGCGGCTCCTTGGTCATGCATGTTCCTCCTACACGTGCACAGGCTCCGCGCTCGACGTTATGGGCTATGGGCTAGCTAGGGCTAGAGACTCAGCTACACACTAACTGTTCAGGCAGTTTATATTAAACACAAATATATTTTTACACCAACTGATCGCCGAACTGCATATGCCGTTTCATCACCATTGTTGATTTTTCTCCGGAGTTTCTTTATTTGTACATTATATACTACCCGTTCTCCGGAGCTTGCCGGGGGCTCCTTGCTTCTCGGTGCTTGGACATCGCCGCCTACGCTCCTCGGTGCTCGAACATCGCCACCTACGCCGGGGACTCCTCGGTGCCGGACATCACCGCCTACACCGGGGACTCCTCGCTCCTCGGTGCTCTGTCATCGCCAGCGACGCCGGGGACTCCTCGCTTCTCGGTGCTCGGTCATCGCCAGCGACGCCGGGGCTCCTCGCTTCTCGGTGCTTGGACATCGCCGCCTACGCCGGGGACTCCTCGCTCCTCGGTGCTCGGTCATCACCGCCTACGCCGGGGACTCCTCGTTCCTCGATGCTCGGACATCGCCAGCGACACCGGGGACTCCTCGCTCCTCGGTGCTCGGTCATCGCCGCCTACGTCGTGGACTCCTCGCTCCTCGTTGCTCGGTCATCGCCACCGATGCTAGAGACTCCTCGCTCCTCGGTGCTCGATCATCGCTGCCTACGCCAGGAACTCCTCGCTCCTCGCTCCTCGCTCCTCGGTGCTCGGTCATCGCCACCGACGCCGGGGACTCCTCATTCCTCGGTGCTCGGTCATCGCAACCTACGCCGGGGGCTCCTCGCTCCTCGGTGCTCAGTCATCGCCAGCGACGTCGGGGACTCTCTTGCTGCTCGGATCTTGCTACGTCTTGTCGGTGTGCTATCAAGCTGCTCCATGCTGTTCGGATCAGGGTGTTGATCTTGGGCAGCACGTCTGGGGTCTTGATACGCGCATGTCAGACGACGTCGGCAAGCTTTCAGACTTCTTTGACCCTGCTATAAGATTCATTCTTCATCTTTCAGCAGGCTCGGGGACTAAGTGAGCACACTTCACCTTGCGGTGAATGTGCTTGTTCTTATCTCGAGGCTACGTCCGGGGACTGGCTGCCTGCTCGGCTGGTCTTCTACTTTATGACCCTGGCACCACGTGACTGCGTCACCTACTGTCAGGCTCGGAGACTAGCTGTGGGGGTATGGCCCTCAAGACATGGACCGCACCATCAGAGGTGGCCCAGCCCACAAGATCAAGGCGTGCACGGCGCTGCTCGGCGTGCACCGCAAGACATTGTATAGTACCAAATAGGATACTTACCTTGTAACCCTACCTCCTCCAGAGTATATAAGGAGAGGTAGGGGTCCCCTAGCGGATAGGCTACATCAAGCTACTTAATCGTCCAGATCAATACAATACACCAAAGACACAGGACGTAGGGTATTACGTCGATCAGACGGCCTGAACCTGTCTAAATCACTGTCTCTGCGCCTTGTGTCACTATCTGATTCCTGATTACGTACATCCCTACCGACAAATCTACCATCATGGGATACCTCTCAGTGGACTGCCAAACATATTCTATCGATAGGCCCACTACATGACGTGCTTCTAATTTTTCTAACATTTTGATAGTTGATAGGCCACAGAACTCGTGAGGATGGCAGATGAAGCTGCCCAAGCACTGCACGCCAGTAGTGGGCAACCACATGGGCCGCTTCACGCGTTTGCTCAGGTGAAAACAAAATACACACCCACAGACTCCGTTTGCCTCACCGAAAAAGCGAGCACACTGTTGTGAGAAAAAAATACTATTCCAGCTAAAAAGATAAGTCAAAAAGTACGGATTATAAGACAAACTAACAGGGCCATAATCTCATATCGTCCATTACAATTATTGTATTGCTAACATACCATTTGTTTGGTCCTGTAGAAAATCAAGGAAAATTGCAGGAAGCTTGCAGCAAAGCTGAACTGCATGAGCACTCCGTGGGAGCCACCCGTCGTGTCCAGTCCTCTACACTCGAGCCCCCTGGCGACGGCTTCAGATCTGAGGAGTGCTGGCACTTCAGATCTGTTCGGTTGGCTGGTTTATATTGTTGCTAATTCGTTTATGTAAGAAAGAAGTACTACTGATTAGTTTACGTAAATAGTAACAATATGAGGGCTGGCCAGCCAACCCAGCCATCCGCAGCCCAGCGATCAGGGCGCCCAGGATCGATGGCTGCTGGCACTTCTGCTGCGCGCACAGTGGACCCTCGGGGGAATGGGCCCCTTGGTCCATACGACGACGAAGACGCCGACGCCGACGCCGATCAGTACCGCGTACAGCACCACGGCTGGTACGGCGACGAGTCCAGGGGTTGCAGCCCCCTCAATACCACGACCCTTCGGCAGACGCGTGGGACCCTGGGAGCCACAGGAGATCGGCTTCTCACAGCTGCCTGGTGCACCCGTTGGCACACAGACTGAGGCCACGAGACTGAGGCCACGTTTAGTTCGCGAAATTATTTGGATTTTGTAACTGTAGCACTTTTGTTTGTATTTGGTAATCAGTGTTTAATTGTGGACTAATTAGGTTCGAAAGTTTCATCTCGCGATTTCTCACCCAACTGTGCAATTAGTTCTTTTTCGTCTATATTTAATGTTCTATGCATGCGTCCAAAAATTCGATGTGATGGATAAAAATCAAAAAAATTTGGAACTACACGTAGGCTGACTCGCAGGTAATTGTGTTAAGTTTCCTCAAATACTGCATTAATTTTGTTATTTCTTACCTCCAGGGTCCTAGTGACAACCGGAGGTTGCACCGTGCCCCACGCCAGCGTGACCGCACCGATGTTGCGTTCACTCCGAACCTGATGTCCTCGAGGCGCAAGAGGCAGAGGCGACACGCAGGGTGTACACTCCTGACAGTTAGGGTTGGTTCGCCGTAGTGCAGTACCTTCCCTACTTTCGTATTGTATATTAGTAGATTCTAGCGCACTGGACTTGTCCTGTGAGTGCCTGTGTACTTGTGGAGTGGACTCAATGTATGAAATTTGTGTTATTCATTTAAATTGTGTCGCAGAATTTCCCGTTGTGCACTTAGACTCGATTGATCGACTTCGACGCGTCGGCCGGACAAACAACAAAGAGGTGAACACGCAGATTCGTGTCAGGCTTTGCCGTGGCAGCCCTCCCGGCGCTGCAGTATAATACTGTCGCGCCAGGCGGGGTGGCGCGGCAAACCCTTCTCGCGCCACCCCACCTGGCGCGTGGACATGGCACGGCAAAGCCGCCGACGTCGAAATACGGTACATCAAACTGTAAGCTAGCCCTCGTTTAGTTGCGGACGGAGTCGGCGCCGGCAGACACACTGTGGCTACAGTGTTTACTGTAGCATTTTGTTTTTTATTTGGTAATAATTGTCCAAACGTTGACTACTTAGGCTCAAAACGTTCGTCTCGCAAAGTACAATCAAACTGTGCAATTAGTTTTTGATTTCGTCAACATTTAGTACTCCATGCATGTACCGCAAGTTTGATATGATGGGGAATCTTCTTTTTGCATAGTGCTAAATTCTGGAATTTGGAGTAACTAAACAGGCCCCTATATTATATGCACGAAAATGGAATGGCCAAATAATCTGAAATTGAAAGTACCAAGCTATAGTGCATAAGTCTGCAAACTGTTCGTCGAAATAAATGGGATCCGATACATCTAGGCTTTTCAGATGGATTGACAGCGTCTAGCCTTTTCAGAACCTATAGCATCTAAGGTTTTTGCAGATTTCGAATATATTTTTCAGTAAACGAATTTAGGTTTTTCAGTGTCCTTCGAAATAGACTTTTCAGTGGTAGTACGTAGCCTTCTCAGAAGCATTTACGCCTATTTACAACGGCTACTAAACCTGCCTCCACCTATATATATGCATTGCTGGATGCATTGCTACTATTTTCAAAACGAGTTTTTATTTTCGTTGGAGTAGGAATGTCTGGAGAGTCGTCTATAAGAAAGGGGAGGAAAGGGACTCCCATTGTGTGGGAGGGGTCTCTTGGTCCTGATTTCTTTAAGGAAGCTGTGTATGAGTTTTCAGTTGAGAGCAAAAGTGATTTCACCCGGGAGGCACCTCTCAGAGGATACGATAACCGGAAAGAAGATTGGCCAAAATTTATGCATGATGAGAACTGCTTAGTGCAGATGTTCACCGAGGGGATGGATGGAGGCCGTCATTTCTTCAAATGCCCGCGAACATGAGTAATTGTTATTACTATTCGTTTGTTAAATATGTTTCTCTTCTTTGCTACAACTTATAGGAGATATTTATTACAGTCTTCTGAGGGCGAAGAAAAACTACGGGTTCACTGGGTGGGTCGATCCTCGTTCTATTTATCCGTATCAGCAGTACATCTACTACCTGCAGGACCGTATCTTTGATCTAGAAAGAAAAGTTAGCAGCGGTAAGAAGGACGATGACAACAGCAATGGTGCCGGTTCACAGAAGGCACTCTGCACTGATCCATATTGCAATTGCCCTTATTCACAAGAAGAAGGGGCCTCCGCCACCACCGCCTACACAGGGAGGGTACTGTGGAGAAGGTTCTACACAATTTGCTTTGTGGCCACACTAGGAGTAACATATCTTACTCACGTGCCATATCCATGTGTTTGTTATTTGGTTTAATTATCTAAGGCATGTTAGGTTTAGTTCAGGACCTCTTTACCATTGTTTGGTACAGGTCCTCACATGCCATTTCATATGTTGTGCGTGTTCAACTATGTACTGCAGTACTTCTTTGCTTTTAATTCCATTACGTCAACTCGCTACATTACGTCGTCATTGTTGAAATGAATGAAACAACAACACAGTTACAAAGTGCAGTAAATGGACAAATTAACAAATACATTACTTGACTAAAAGATGCAATACATAGCAGCGCAATGAAAAGTCCAGTACTTGACAACACACTAAAAATTCCAGTACATGAAAACACAGTGGAAACTACAATCTTAACAACATTATTCATGACTAAACCATAGAAGTACCAAATTTAGAAAACTACTGAGTGCAACGAGGCCACTTTTTCTTCCTCATAGCATCGGGATTCTCCTCAGAACACGCTCAAGCTTCTTCTCCTTCTGCTCCCTGCGCTGAGCAGCATGCCTCATTTCAACCTCTTCTGCGCGCTCCTTTTCTACTGCCTCCTCTTGGCGTCTCTTCTCCACCGACTCCTTGCGTTTCGCCTCCCACTTCTTCAATTTCCCCAGATACGACTTGTGTTCCTCTTGATCTCGGTGTCGATCCACTGCTCAAAATCATAAAGCGGTGGAGGGGTCTGCAAAACATGCAACTGTTACACATACAACCTAATAAACCATGCATGATTTCATATGACACATAAAACAATATTGCACAATATCAATTTCTCACCATCAACCCAATGCGGATCTGACAAGGTGTAGGGTCAAACACGTAATTGTCACACATCCAGTACCTCTGCTTGTACGTTTCCTCCTCATCAGAATCACTACCTTGCAAGGATCACCGCAGTAGCACATCGGCACTGGAATACCACTAGGAAGTGGCAAACGGGTGAATGCAGTTTCCACCAACGTCCTATTCCAAATTTTGAACAAATCAATCCTAGGGTTTCCATTTCGTTCTAGGAACCGAGAACAATAAACTTTACAAGTCAATCGTAGGGTATACCTTGCTTTGGAAGATTTACCACGCCTTGGCATCTCCGGAGGCCAATCTGTACGGAGGACGGAGGGAGGGGGTGGTGGAGGAGGGAGATTTGGAGTGGAGGAGGGCGAGATCCAATGGAGGAAGAAAGGGACCGAGGGAGAGAGGAGAAACCGACTGAGCGAAGGAAGAGGAAGGGAGCGAGCGCGCAGTTCTGTATCCACCCCTGTTGTGCCAGGCGGGGTGGCGCGACGATGCCGTGCCGGAGTCAACGGCGCGGTAGGGTCCGCCACGTTACCCATCAATGCGCGGCTGACCTGCCAGCGTGGGACTACTGCCGCGCCAGGTTAGATGTGCAAATAAAAAAAGGGGCCGTGTTATTTTTTAAATTATTATTAAAAAAGGTTAAAATAAAAAAAAATCTCGCTTCAAACCTTGTGCTGTGTACACGTGCGCTCCGTCTACCCTTGCTCTGCTTGGTGGGACATGGCCTCCCGTAGCCCCCCACGCAACGTGAATGGCAGGCTTCGCTTGCATGTGATGCAAGCACTGGTGTACGTTTAATGGCAGGCTTTCGCTTGCATACTGGCCCATGCTCAGCAGGTACGCATAGTAGTACGACGTTTGCTGGTCTGTGTCCTTTCATTTCTGACAATTTGCTTTTGCTTGCACGAAGTTTGAAATTTTAAATAGTGGAGCTTCAAATACTAATATCTATTTAACCATATATCTGATTTGTAATTTGCTCTGACCATAATATTTCTTATGATTTTATCTACAAAATAAAATAAGATCCCACGTGACCATATTTACTTGAAGAAAGAAAACAATGACATATCGATCCTACATGTCATACTTACAATATTGCCAAATTTTAGTTTGGCTATCATCAAAGCATTTTTTTACTGCTCCATATTTTGGCTCCATCAAAAACCAAATAATATTTTTAGGCAACATTTTGTCATGGCTTCGTTAATAAAATTACTACAAAAATATATTTCATAATTAATTTAATGGTATTTATTTTGTATCATGAATATTACTAATCTTTTATATAACTTCAGGCAAAGTTTATCAAAGTTTAAATTGATTGGCTTCCTGAAAAACAAGAATTGCATTTTTTTAGACAGGCAGTATGTACGGTGCATATTCTGTCTCATCTTTATTATTGGTATGGCGCTTCCGTATAGTGCATGCGGCTTGAATGCTTTTTTGCTGCCTGTGTACACTGCAGTAAGGGTCCACTCCATGGGTTGCATGGTTCTGACTCAGGTCTGCTAGGGGGTGAGACCATGGGGCCTGCTCGTTCACGGGTACTACGTGAGACAACGTGAGACAAGTGGTGGTGGTACATGGGAAAGAAGGTGCATGGAGACCATGCGCACATTTTGTTGGCTAATGCTTGTGCGTATCGCACTAAAGACGCACGCAGCCGGAGCCTTGGTCTACATGGCATTATTAGTTTCGTTCTTTTGAAGTTAATTTTCTTTTTTTTGGATGGATACTTTTATACAACAAAGTTAAATTATATGCAAATACAAATCAGAATCTGAACTTTCTGATTGGTATTAGTTTCCGGAGATATTTATATCCATATTTGTATCCGACCAAAAATATGATAAATAATAATATTAGCATCGATTCTCTATATCCGATCCGTTTCTACCCATACGCGACACAGTCCTTCATGTGCAAGCAAATATTTTTAGTGCCTATAACAAAACCCCCGCCCGGTCACCAGTTATGGCATAACCGTGCTGCACGCTTTACTCCTGCTGGAAATGGGTAATGCCGACTGGAAGAAGCACGGCAAATAAAAGTACCGTAAAAAGCGGTCATGACAAAATGCATGCAGGTTCCTAAAGGTGTTTGGTTCGAGCTACTAAACTTTAATAGCTACTAAACGATTTAGTCATTTTTAGTAACTCCAGAGTTACTAGAGATGACTAAAGCCTTTTTAGTAGCTTTTAGTCATAGTGTTTAATTGAAAAGTTACTAAAGTGACTAAAAATTACTAAATTTAGTATCTACTAGCTAGGCAAACCAATCAGGCCCTAGGGTTGTGGCCGATAGAAAGATTGGCGCAGATGACATTCTCGTGCATGTTAATGGACCACTCGCATGCGAAGAGAGCAAGAGTTCCGATGTCAGCGTTTCTAAATGGAGTAAGTAAAGTTGGTTTGTCACCGGCTATACGGGTCCTTTTCCATTTTTGGTGTTTGTGGTCCACTGGGGTAGGCTGATATTAAAGTCGGCTGATAAACCGACTGAAGCTATTTTATCGTGAGAGAAAAATACTGTAGATTCTAACTGATAAGTTCAAGCGAACAGGCCCTAGTGGTAGTTACCCTCCGTTTCATTTGGATATATATATATATATATATATATATATATATATATATATATATATATATATACTAATTTATATATATTTACGATAATTTTATATACTAATTTACAATATTGTCAATACATATTTACGATAGTTGGGTTACTATAATACACGGAGATATTTACCATAACGTTATAGTAAAACACTTAGTAAGGAGTTACTATAATCACATAAATTAACATAGTAATTATCGTAACTCAAAGTGGCTACAGAATAAGTTATTTTGTAGCTGTCCACTTTGAGTTACGATAATTACTATGTTAATTTACGAGATTATAGTAACTCTTTACTAAGTGGTTTACTATAACGTTATGATAAATATCCCCATGTGTTATAGTAACCCAACTATAGTAAATATGTATTGACATTATCATAAATTAGTGTATAAAATTATCGTAAATGGAGGTGGCTACAGAATAACTTGTTTTGTAGCCGGCTACTGAATAGCCTAGCCTCTCCCTATATATATATATATATATATATATATATATATATATATATATATATATATATATATATATATATATATATATATATTACTACTGCCAGAGCCTCCTGCTCGGCTCCAAGGCCCACCACCGCTCCAAGTGGACAAGCTCGGCCCAGCCTCAGCAGCCGAGCGGCATCACCGGCCGCTTCCACCCCACCCCCACGATCTCACCGCATCAATCCCACCCCGACGCCAGTTGCGCAGTTTTCTTCCGATCCACCTCCTCGCCGGCGCTGGCGCCCACCCCGTCCTGCAGCTACGGTTCCCACCCAGCACCACCGTCAGCCGTGCTCGCCGAAGCCCCCGCGAGCACCGGCGGTGACACCGCGAGCCGCACGGGGTGGGCGACGGGCGCAGTTGCGGATCTTTGGACGCAAGCTTCCCCGGTGTCGCCGCCTCCACCTCGCCCTGCAGGAGTCGCATCGGCGCCACCGCCTGCCCCCGCCCCTTCGCCCACCTTACCCCCCGTAGCCTGCTACATCAGACAGAAATTAAAGGACTTGCAAGACCACCTTGGCTCGCCGCCCCTGCGAGCTCACCTGGCTCCGTCGTGCTCCCCTCACCCATTAGTTCTCCGCCGCCACGGGATGCGACCGAGAAGTCCCAGGTGAAGGCGGACAGTCTTACTCGGTCGGTGGCAGCGCCGGTTACTGATGCTTTCCCGCGTAGATGGAGGCATCTGGTCCGTCAGGTATCCCTATACCCTCCTTCAGTTTTGGAAGTGTAACATTCTGTCGTGTTCGTCCTAATAAGGAATTTTATGTTCAACATTAGGTTCCCATTTGATTTTAGGTTTGATCTGTATGTCTCGTGTGGTTTTATTTGACCAGCTGATGGTACGCTGGGATTTTTTTTGTGTGTTCTGCATCAAAGTCCAATTATTGTAACTGATGACTCCATCAGCCTCTTTTTGCATAGGGAGCTGCTGATAGACTGGATCCCATGGACACCAGTGTTGGCGGAAGGCGGTGCTCACCATGCTGCTACTGCTTGCCAAGGATATGGTGGTGCAGCTGGCAAGGACCGGTCGGTAGGTGAACGTCGGTAGCCCTTTCTCGTTTAGGCACGGTGGTGCAGCCCTCCCCCGTCCTCCCTGTCACGATGGCGGACAGCGTGTATGTAAACAAGGGTGTCAGCTTGCCAGTAAGCTGCAAGGAACCAATCTGCTCACTTTTCTCATGGAAAAGAATTATGATTCCTCTTATTTAGGAATAGTCATTGAAGGCTCCCCTGGTCAGGCAAGGTCACACTCGGAACCAAGCAGGCCCTTTGTCTCCTCTGGTCTCGAACTCTAACCCTCAGGTAATAGGTTTGGAATTCAGAGTAGACACCACCTGTAGCCTGTCTTTTAATCGTGGAACATTACACCACTTAAATTAATTGTGCATTTTTTAACTCAATGCTCTCATGATTTGAGTTTGGAAGTTGAGCCGGGTCATCACGGCTTGTTGTGGAGAACTTCTTATTTGTTATTGATTCATGAAAAAAAAGGTGTGATTTCAATTTTTTTGTGCAAAATAATATTTGTGGTCAGTCTAGGTCATCTACAAATAACTAAGGATTTTATAGTTCATCCATTTCATTTTTTGGTAGCTAAGATTTTGCATCTACATATGTAATTATTTGTGTTTCAGAAACTAAATTGATGATAGCTTGTATATAATTAAGTTTACTATTCACTCATAATATAATATGCTGGCTTTTAGATTATGAACCCATGACATTTTCATGCATTGCTTCTGTTTGTCTACCGTCGTTTCATTGTCTATTAGATTATGAATCAATGACATGCCACATTTTAGACTGTGGTGTTGATGCAGGTGTCGGCAGATGAAAGAGCGGACTCGCAAGGTCGACGGCGGAAAGGAGATGCGAGCCGGTGATTGCTATCATGGTTACCTCGTGCAGCAGCTCTTTGACATGCCATGGCCTAAAATTGGGGACAAATACCTTTGTAATAATGCAACACAATTATCTCTGTTCTGATATTTTGTGAGGCTGTAATGTTGCGCCACTGGAGTTTTAGCTTGTAAGCTGGCATCCCCAACACAAGGTTCAAACTCACATGTGCTTTCAATATAAGCACAACATTTCCAGAACATGAAATAGTCCTGATTCGATCTTTAATTCAATTTTGTTATTTAAAATCAGTGTAGTCTGTTTCGTATTAGTCTCATGTCCTAGACACCTCCAGAAATGGCAACTGTGAGCGTGGGATTGCGATATTCATGTATGCAAAACCTTCTCCATGCTCCTCTCAAGCTCATGTAGTTTTTACTAATTATACAGGGGAACTTTTTTTCCTTTTCTTAGCTATCCATTTAAATTGATAGTCACAAGAATGTTAGTCCTGATTCAATTCAGATCTTACTAGATAGGAACAGAAGTTGATATTGTATTTTTGTAACTGCTTGTCATTTTTCTTAGATTATATACCATATTGCTTTGATGCTTCTGCTTGTGAGTACAGGTTTTAACTAAGTTGCTGTCAACTAGCTTTTTTTCCCAATGGCTTGTTTGATCATGCAATCCACAGCTGATAATACAATGCATATCTCATGCCCTACATGTGATGGACAATAGTTATATGCCTCAATGTGAATTCAGCTTCCTTCATATTGGCATCATTAATCTGTAGTGTTTGGACAATTATTTTTTTTTTAAAATCATAATGCCATTATTTGGGACAAGGAAACTGTATGATAGACTCCAAAAAATTTATGTTTTTCTGTGCACACATGGGTGCTAGCTGTCACCATTTACACAGTATGATAAACTGCCTTTTTTTTCTTGAGTCACATTGAACATACCAATATTTTGAAGATAGCTAGGATTTACATGTACATTTGACATTGTTTGACACTAGGAATCTAACTTTATGCCAGATTACATCGAGTTCATGATTTTGAGTCCACACATGGTATTATTTTCGATAAAGCTCCATTGGATGTAAATTTCCCTAGTTTTCTTGCCTAATTCCTAGAGTTGAGGTGCATGATCGCAACAATATGGAGAGATCCACTTTGGTCCCTCTAACTCTTTTTTTTGCTTTTTGAACTAGAAGGGTCATGCTTTAGTTAAAAGGGTTTGCATGCGTGGATGTTTAGTTCTGGGCATATATGGATTCTTGAACTAGAAGGGTCCTGCTAACCCTCCATTTAATACTTATGACTATTTTTTTAGCCGCGGTTCAATAACCTTGGGTGGATGCACAACATTGCTAATTGCCCACAAAACTCAGATTTGATAGAGATTTGGACAATTATCATATTCTTTCCATCTCTAAACATTCAGGTGGGGTCCCTCGACCCCCCTAATGCTTGACCAAAAGAACAAAATCAACAATTTGTTTCAGATCCCTGTCCCCATGTTTCTACCACCTAGAGTCTAGGTTCCAGCCAGTTCGGTCCATTGCTTTTTTACCAACTTAACCTGTCCTACTATGGTATTAATTTGTCATAGTGACTTCACATTTTATTTTCTAGGCCTCAAGACTACCAATTGCATGGACAAAAATACTGGCATTGATTTGTACATTATTCATATAGCCTATTTCAAAAAAGGATATATGTGAAGGGGCAAATTTAGTGTTTAGTTCACACATGGAACGATTTGTGTTCAGATATGAAGTCTTTGTGTTCACATCAATGTTATCAAGTTGTCCGACTAATCGCAATTAGTCGGGGCTGATCGGTGCCATGGCGATCACACTAGTAGAGAAACGACCTTTGATCCACTTCGAAATTTGGCTTTAGTCCCGGTATTTTTCGCGCCCGGGACTAGAGAAACCTTTAGTCCCGGTTGATAGTTCCAACCGGGACTAAAGGTCCCTACCCAATGGCTAAAAGTGCGAGAATCTTTAGTCCTGGTTTAAGACACGAACCCGGACTAAAAGTGTGACTTTTAGTCCCGGTTTGAGACACGAACTCGGACTAAAGGTACCTTTAGTCCCGGTTTGTGTCTCAAACCCGGACTAAACGTGTTTCCAAACTAAATTTAAAAGGAAAGAGTATCTTATCTAAGTAAGATGTGTGGTGGTAGGTGAGATGGTAACGCGTGCAATAGCTGAAGTGGGAGGTCGTAGGTTCGAATATCCACAGCTGCAACTTTTTTACCCAATAAACACCTCTAGTCCCGGTTGGAGGAACCGGGACTAAAAATCAGACCTTTAGTCCCGATTTCGTAGTCCCGGTTCTAAAACCGGGATTACAGGGGGTTGAGAACCGGGACTACAACTCGTTTTTCTACTAGTGTCAGCTATGCACTATGATTAGTCACAATTAATCGTGACTAATCACGATTAGTCGGGCTGATTGGTGCCATGGCGACTAGGATCAATTAGACAATTTGATAACATTGGTTCACATATGAAGTTATTTATAGACAAGAAACTATATCGACATCTATTATGATTTAGATAGCTTATTTCAAGTATGTATATATGTCAAGTCATGAATTTGACTTTTTTAAGTTCACAAATGGTCCATACAGCGTATTTGACAAATATCTATATGTCAAATTGTAAATTTTGAGTTTTTATTAGTTCACAAGTGAAAATATCTCAGGCCATATGTGAACTATTTGTGTTCGTGCATATTATATTTGCGTCTAGCAAACCAACAATTTCATAACTTTTTAGCATGGATGGACGTCGCAACTTTCAGGCCTTGTGTTTGTCACTAGAATTGGTGGATTTTCTGTATTAAGGCGGAGGGGTGATTCATTCAAACAATGTCTCATGGTGGATTCATTGATCGAGTTCTGCTTTTCTACAAAGAGGCCACTGCAATTTATGGGTTTGAGATCCATGTGTCAGGTACAACATTCTAATTCTGTATTTGCATTGTCTATTTTAATGTATTGCACTAAAATCTGTTGGGCATTGTGGCCTTTGAAGTTTGAGTGCTAGGACGATTCGTCTCTGCAGTTCAGTGCATTGAGGAAGTTCTTTTTTCTTCTTTCCAACTACTCGTCAGATATGGGAAGATCCACAAGCTGATTTGTTTTTGCATTGTTGGCTCATAAAGCAGTTTTTAGTCCAAAATGAGTCATTTGCTTCTCACTTGTCCAAACTGAGCCTTAAACTATCGAAGATGGCACAATAGGGCATAGCAGATCATGTGTCTCTGCTTCTCTGGTACCTAGGTCGACGTGAGTATTAGAGATCATAGATGCATTCCATTAGTAAATTTTATCATTCGGCAAGCTGCAGTTCCATCTTTTGCTCCTTGTATGCATGTTTTGCATCACATGAATGAATAGTTCAGTTCAGATTTGCCCATCACTAGTACCTGGGCAGTGCGCTTGTAGTAGTAGCTCATCTGAGGCAAGTATGCCTGAAAAATAGAGCTTATGGAGTAGCAAACATAGCAAGGACATTAGAGTAACCTCGCTTGTTACCTTGATGTTAGCACATCACTTTTGTGCATTGCCTCGTGACTGAATGCAACATCTGCCATGGTTCATGTGCCGTATGGCATTTGGCTTCATAACTTTTGGATGATCTCCACGCAGATATGTTGTAAATCATTGTAAGCACTGTCACACCATGAACATGAAATGTTTGCTAGATAAAGAAGTTTTGGTTCACTAAATTGTGTTCCCTTTTCCTTCTGTCTATTTTTGACCTGCTTTATCTGATTCTGTGGTGTCAATTGCAGGTGAAAGAGGCTGCAGATTGCTTAGGTGCATATTTTACATAGAAATGAAGAACTTGATAGAACTCGAATGACGATACTTTTCATTTCAAGCAACGTAGAAGGTTAGACCATTGCCAATTCCTATGATTTCGGCTAAGTTTATTTTACTAGCTACTAGATGCTATGAAAATCTTTTACATTGTTTTTAAACTTGCATTTACATCTCCACGTACTATGTATAATGAGCTTGTCCTACGGAAAATATTTTATTCATTTGAGTAATCCACAGTTCTGTGGGCAAAGAGCCTGGTATGCAGCTTGAAGCGGACATTGTGCATGTGGGTGTCTTCCTCTGACTACATTGTCCTCGTTGTTCTTGTTTGTTGAATATGACCTCCGGTCAGTGCCAGTCCTAGGATTTTGAGGGCCCTATGGTGAACACGTCGCGACGGCCCCTCTCGACAAATGTTTCTTAGGTAACTGAAAGCATCTAGGCCCCTAGTTGGGTTTCGATGATTAATGACAATACGAGATTACTATGACTAACGTGTGTTTTGCAAAGGCAATTTAAGTTAGGTCATGGTAATGGCAATTGATTGGGCAATCATGGTTGTCATGCTCCTATGATGAAAATCGTTTCGGTTTTCAAATGATGGACGGCAAGGTTAAGGATGGACTAGTTCTAAGTGTCATTTGATGTTGAAGACACTTAGAGTAGTTTAGGACTTTGTTTTTCCTTTGGCCGTACTATTAAGGGTGGTATGGACTAGTAGCTTGACCTAGTGAGTCTAGTAGGTTAGGTGTGGTGCATACTTGTCAAATCTAGCACTAGGTAGCTCCGGAGTAGCCCTAAGATCAATTGGAGCAAACTTCATTCACATATGATTTCGAGTTGGAAGTGAATGGAGGGTTAAATGACTGATCGAACGCTGGTCTGGTTGTGACCGGACGCTGAAGGGTGAGTCCGATCAGTTCATTTGATCAACTGGAGCCGTCTGGTTGCGACCAGATGCTGAGTGAAAAGTGACCGGATGCTGGGTGTCTGCGTCCGGTCAACTCCAGAGAGGTTCCAAAGAGGGAATTTCCTGATCGGACGTGCTGACCGGACGTTGGTCAGGATCCGGTTACTGACCGGACGCTGAACAGCGAAGTGACCGGACTCTATGTGCCAGCGTCCGGTCAACATTAGTAAGGTTCCAGAGGGCGTTTTTCGTGACCGGACGCGTCCGGTCAGTGCTGACCGGACGTAGGTCAAAGTCCGGTCAGAACTTAATGGCTCTTTCTGACACAGTGGCGGGGATAACTGACCGGAACGTCCAATCACACCACAGAGTGATGACTCAGCCTCCAAACGTTATGTTTTGAATGGGGGGTATAAATACTTACTCCACTTGTCTAAGGGAGGTCTCTTGCCCATTTGTTCAGCTGAGAAACATCCTTGAGAGTGCAAAGGAAAGCAAGAGCCTATTGAGGTGATTGAGATTTGAGAATCGAAGATTAAGGCCTCATTAGTGCAAGGAGAGTAGCAAGTGTGCATCCACCCTTCTCATTAGACTGGTCGTGGTCAAGTGATAGTTTATGCTTGTTACTCTTGGTGATCGCCATCACCTAGACGGCTTGGTGGTGATTGGGAGTTTGGTGATCATCAGGCAGAGCTTGTGGATGACCCAACTCAAGTTGTAAGAGGTTGTGGGCGATTCACCGCGACGGAGTGTCGAAGAATCAGCCCGTAGAGAGCACTTGATCCTTGCGTGGATCAAGGGAGAGCTACACCCTTACGCGGGTGCTCCAACGAGGACTAGTGGGGAGTGGCAACTCTCCGACACCTCGGTAAAACATCGCCGCGTTCCTTTTCCTCTCTTTACTCTAAGCATTTACATTTAAGCAATTTATTTCGTGTCTTTATATTCCTAGAATTGTCATGCTAGAGTAGGATTGAAACTTAGGTTGCAAAACTTTTGTGCGGTAGAACAATAGAAACACAGTCTAGGCACAAGGGATGAAGTGGGCTAAGTGTAGGATTTAATTATTGCAAAGAATTTTAGAATTAGCCCAATTCATCTCATCTCTTGGACATCTTGATCCTTTCAGTAACATTTTAAAAATCTAACAGCTAACCTAAATTTTATAAGAAAAACATGACTATATGAGTACAAAGTACTAGACAAAAATTGAACAAGGAAAAAAACTAGGGCTTAGACAATTTCGACATGAACTTATTCAGAACTAAGATTCACAAATCACAAAAAGGGCAGAAGGCAATAACCAAGATCAGATGTCGTCGTCTTCGTCGAGCCCTACCTCAGCTGCCTGGTCGCCGTCGTCATCTGGAACGTGTCGTCTGGATTCTAGAAGACTGGAACTCGGGTGTCGGTGTCTCGGTGATCTGCGCTGGTGATCTCGTGGTTAACTGGTGATCGGCGCTGCGTCTCTCGCAGTCTCGCGTCTCGCCGTCTCGCCAAAAGTCCGGAAGCTGCGACTTGCGATCGCTATGTGCGCGTGTTGGCGGCTCGGCTCCTTGCCTTCTGGAAAGAAAGAGGCCGACGACTCCTTTTGCTGATGGGCCGCTGCGTCTTCTCATTAATCCTAAATCCTAATGGACTATAGCTAAAGGGTATGGAGTATTATATACTTGGGCTGGGGCCCCCATCCCGTGACGCACTGCCTCCAGTGGTGTACGTGAGAAATGGGAGGCTATGAGCTTCAGGTCTATGGAAAGATGGCTTGTGATTTGGGTTCAACTGTTCAGGACATATTGGCGAGAGCCCAAGCAAGGAGGTATCTGAAGATTTTATAGTGAAGTGGAGAGAGGAGAAGCAAGCAGAGAGACAAATTTCGAACACAATTACATGGAGGCGGCATGGAGCTTGTGTCCACTGAGGGTTCAACTTTGCAGTGGTGGGGACTGGTGAGGCCATTATGAGCCTTGACAATCCGATTGTATACAATCGTTACTATCTGGAGAAGGCCCCGCATTTTACTAGGTTTATGATCCATGTGGCCAGTTTTGGCATATGCAAATGTAATACAACGTCTTTGCCGTATGGTCAGAATATAGAGCATAAAAAATAATTTGAATAAGTAGGCATGGCTCATCTATTTTTCTGCCTTTTGATTGATTATTTTGTGTTATCACATTAATTTTAAGCGACATAAGCCACACCAACCTGTTCTGAATCATGATTTTATTAAACTAAAATGAATTCCACACAGGACTATTTACTCAAGCCACGGACGTAAAAAATTGAACGAAAAAAACTAACCTCAAATCATGGACGTAAGTAAAAAAATTGAACCGGAAAAAAACTATCCTCAGATCACGGACATAAAAGAATTGGCCTGTGGGCTCCACTCCACGGAAAAACTAGCCTCAAATCACGGCAGAAAAAAATCTGCCGGGGTCCCTGGTTGCTGGGCTGTCAGGTCTGGGTACCGAATAACTGTTCAGCACCTGGGTACCAAATATATATATATATATATATATATATATATATATATATATATATATATATATATATAGAACTACTGTTATGTAACTAGCTATATAATAACTTATTCTATAGCCACCTTGATTTACGATAATATTTGTATCAATTTACGATAACATGAATATGCATTTACGATACTCGTGTTACTACAACTCATGGTGATATTTACGATAATGTTATAGTAAATCACTTAGTAAAAAGTTACTGTAATCTCATAAATTAGCATGGTAATTATAGTAACTCAAAATGACCACAGAATAAGTTATTATATGGCCAGTTGCAGAATAGTAGTTCTATATATATATATATATATATATATATATATATATATATATATATATATATATATATATATATATATATATATATATATATATATATATACACACACACACGGGTCCCACATTATTCTTACTTAAAAACATTAATCTTAATTTTCATATATAATATTTATTTATTCTGCACATTATAAAGTAACATCATATATAAATCTATATATAACAAGTCAAATAAGTAGGGGTGTTATAGACATTTGATGTCTTTCATCTATTTAAAAAAACAAGAGAAGCTGTTTTATAAAATGTTTTTTTCAAAACGACTTCAACTTGTTCAGAGAAGTCGCCTCTTCAGAAAAGCTAGAACTAAACTGTTTTTGGAGTAGCCAGAGAAAAAAAAAAAGGCCCTAGCTCACCGGCACCCGCCTCTCGTTTCGTCGCAAGAACAGCGTCGCTAGCGCCCTAGCGCGGAGAGAGATCGCGTCCATGATGGCTGCTGCAGCTATCTCGGCAGCGGTCGAGATGCAGTTCGTCAAGGACAGCGCATTAACAGGAAAGGCAGCGGCTCCCAGAAGCTGGCCTCCGGCCGTGGCGGATCGGTACAAGGACACGGCCATGGTGTGGCGAGGAATGTTCACCAGGGTGTACGCGGCCTGGGACAGCGTCGACGAGCAACTCGTCGCCGTGAAGCAGCTCATCGCGCCGGCCCACGACGAGTGCGTGGTGAAGGGTCCCGATCAGTTCGCGCAGGAGGCCATGGCTCTGGAGGCGTGCCGCGGCCACCCGAACGTCGTGCAGCTCCTGGCGACGTTCGACGACGAGTCGACGACTGGAGTACTGGACCGATAACCACTTCATCGTTATGCAGTTCGCGGTAAGATGAACCTGCGGCGGTACATGCTATTTCGGTGGTACAAACCTTAACAGAGTATCATAAATTTCAAGCTAAAACGTGAAACTGGCCAATGAACTACGACGGTACATGCTGCAAGGACGAGGTGCGCGATGCCATGGCGGCGCAGCCACTCTCTCGAGCGGTGTATGCAGACCACAGGGCAGCGAGGGTGGGCCTGCATCATCGCCAAAGAACTCCATCAGGGTCCTTCTTGTACAAGCTCACGACAATTTTTAGTAGGATATTGATACTATCATAACATGCATCAAAAGGCCATATTCATGAATTGGAGCTCCCTAGTCAAAGCTATAGCAAAGTAATAATTTACTTAATTTTGTCAAAACATGTGTCAAAAGGAAATTAAAGGATTAGTAGAATCTCAAATGTACAATATAAACTCAAAATGCAAACAAAGTTAATTTTTGAAATAGCAATATCGATTGAAGTTCCTTTAATTTTCTATGACCCTATGGATGCCCAAAGCAAGTTTTACATATTAGACCAGCCCATCAACCTCATCATCAGAATTTGTTATATACCACAGAACAATATATTGAATTATATTCAGTATTGCACCTTTTATACAATGCCTACAGGCAGATGTTGATAAATTGAATGCTCTCCCAAGGGAAATTATCCAATGTAGACAAATGTAACAATACAAAACTTTGATGCAAAACTTAAAGAGTGAAGGGGCATACAAACCGTCTCACTAATTAAAACCCAGCAAACTTTTTAACAATATATGTTATGGCTATAATCTGCTCAGCCATCACCTAATCTCAACATGAAAAGTTAGAAATAGGTTTAAGTAAATAGTAGCCAGTCTCCTCATATGATGAATCAGGGCATAACACCATCATAGATATTGTAAAATCGCACGTTCCTCTGATGAACATATCATGGGCATACGCTCGATTAAAGAAAATAATAATAATTGTCATGGAGATAATTTAGGGTTTTATTTTCATATCACTTAATTAATTAGTCTAGGCAACCAGAGAGCATGAAAACATTGGCCTAGGCAATCTCCAAGAGTGTCGCCCCATAAAATTTGGCCCTGAAAGTAGTTTTTGGGAGCAACTAAAAAACTATAAAGTTTCTACTCTCTCCAGCAGTTCCCCTTAAAGTGGGTCCATTAGGGGTGCAAATTAGTGACCCCCTAGGGTCACCTCCAAACATCTTTGAATCACTGATTGATGGAAATCCCAGGACAAACAAGCTTTTTAACCTTGGAGCAAGGTAAGAATACTACGGTCATGCAAGAATAAATCTAGGTGCAAGATTAAATTAGTCAGCTCTAGGTGCATGAATCAGCAAGAATTAGGGGAAAAAAGAGCTTTGCTAAATCTAGGTGCAAGAATACTGCAAGATTTGAGCTTTGCTAAATCTAGGTGCAAGAATACTGCAAGATTTGACCCCCGCGGCAATATTATAGGCAAGGAAATGTGGGAAAATCACATGCCTGTTGCCTAGGCACAGCAATCCAAGAGAAGAGATGTCAACAATTCAAGTGTTCATGATCAACATCGATACTATTGAAACACATATAAACTAATCTTCAGATGGAAGATCAAGAACTTCAGATCGAAGTTCATGACACAGGCAAAGTGAAACAAGCTGCAAAGCTACGGCGATGGAACCATGGCATCATGAGCGCGGCTGCTGCGGTGAGCCGTGTTGGCCCCTGGATCTACGGCAAACGGGTGAGCCGACCACTCATCTGTGTTGCTGACCACACACTATGGCTAGAGGTAGAAGAAGGAAGGGAGAACAGAGCGCACACACTCATAGCACAAGCACCAGTGTTGGCCGAAGCTCTGCGGAGGAGATGGCAAAACTGAACTCGCTCTCTTTACTGAGTTGCAGTGGGAAGCTATATATACAACTCTATCCATCTAATCCTAGTACACAGACATGTCAGGCTGCCATGCTGCTACAGTGACTAGATGTGACAGCAGGGCTGACTTTAGCGCCTGCCCCTGCTGTGGCTACAGTGCGGCAGGGGAGCCTTTCGACGCCTGCCCTACAGCAGCTACAGTGCAACAGCAGGGGGCCTTTCGGCGCCTGTCCCTGCCATGCGTTCATACAGGGGAGCAACAGATTACTTAACAATTATTTTCCTAATCTTGCTGCTAAACCTAGAACCTCCACCATGTCGATCATCTTCTTTAGCTCCATGAACCGAAGATAGCCGAGCGGCTTGGTGAGGACGTCCGCGAGTTGCCGACCAGTTTCGATGAACTCGATGATGATCTGCCCTCCATCGACATAGTCCCTGAGGAAGTGAAACTTGACGTCGATGTGCTTGCTCCGGTCGTGGAGAACCGGATTCTTTGCGAGGGCGATGGCGGGCTGGTTGTCCACCATCAGTGTTGGTGGGTGAGCTTCCACACCGGTCAGTTCGCCCAGCAGCCGGCGCAACCACACAGCTTGGCACGCCATTGTGGCCGCCGCCACGTACTCTGTCTCGCACGTGGAGAGCGCCACCACCTTCTGTTTTAGCGACAGCGATGAGATTGGAGCCGACCCGAGGAAGACGAGCACGCCGGAGGTGCTCTGCCGTCCGTCGATGTCCCCCGCCATGTCTGCATCGCTGAACACAGTGAGCTGCAATCCACTTCTATCGGTCTTGGGAAAGACGATCCCATGATCCACCATCCCCTTAATGTAGTGTAGTAGCCGTTTTACTGCAGCCCAGTGATCCTCTCAGGGATCCTCCATGAAACGGCTGACGTAGCCTACGTCAAACACAATGTCCGGCCTCGTGTGGACTAGGTAGCGCAGACTGCCGACGATGCTCCAGTAGAGTGTTGCATCTACCTTCACCGCGGTACTAGCCTTTGTCAGCTTCAGCCGCTTCTCCATCAGAGTCACGCATGCTTGCACTCAGCCATGCCGCTCTGCTCCAACAGCTTCGAGCCGTACGCGCTCTGACCGAGCGTGAGCGCCTCCTTTCCCTGTCTCACCTCGATGCCGAGGTAGTAGGAGAGCGTGCAAAGATCGCTCATTTGAAAACGAGTCACCATCTCGTGCTTGAAGCTGTCGATGTCCTCCGCACGCGCGCCGATGATGATCAAGTCGTCCACATACACGCCGACGACGAGCTCCTCCTTCCCCCATTGTCGCGTGTAGATCTCGTGCTCAGTTGCGCACTGCGTGAACCTAAGCTCGCCCAACACGGTGTCAAGCTTGGCGTTCCATGCTCGCGGGGCCTGCCACAGCCTGCAAAGCACCTTGCGCAGTTGGAGCCCCCTGTGCTCCGCTCCCTTGACGGTGAAACCCATAGGTTGCCTAATGAAGACCGTCTCCGCCAGCTCGCCATTGAGAAAGGCCAATTTTACGTCCAGATGATGGACGTGCCTGTCCATTGCTACTACCAAAGCCAGAAGCAGTCAAACAGACTCCATGTGCGCTACCGACGCAAAGACTTCCTCGAAGTCGATGCCCTCGCACTGGACAAAGCCTCAGGTGATGAGGCACGCCTTGTGCTTGACAATGGTGCCGCGGTCGTCCCGCTTGACCTTGTACACCCACTTTAGGCCAATCGGACGGCATCCTGGAGGTGGATCGATGAGCTCCCAAGTCTCGTTTTCCTCGATCGCCTTCATCTCCTCCAGCATCGCCCATCACCTATTTGCATCGTGCTCGGCCAGCTCGAACGTGGGTGGTTCCTCTGCACTAACAAGAAGCAGCTCTGGGTCACTGAGCAGCCGACCCGCTAGGCCTAAAGGCCCTGTGCCGCCGACGATGTCGTCTAGCCTACGGAACTGTACCTCCTCACCATCGTGGAAGGCATCCACGAACTCTGTGATGTTGCTTGGAGGTGAGGCGAACTCGATCGGCGTCGATGGAGTTCCCAGTTCCGCTGGAGTGGTCGGCACTGCACCTGGAGTGCTCGGCATCCTAGCTGCAGTGCTCGGCACTACTCCTGGACTGCTCGTCACCACTTCTAGAGTGGTCGGCACCACTATAGGAGTGCTCAGCACTAGTCTTGGAGTGGTCGGTACCACTGCAAGACTTCTTGGCTCCGCTATGGGAGCGTTCGACACCCGTCCTGGAGTGGTTGGCACCACTACAGGACCGCTCGGGACCACTCCTTAAGTGCTTGGCACCCCTCCCGGAGTGCTCGGCACTGCCCCAAGAGTGCTTGGCTCTGTTACTAGAGTGGTCGGCACCTCCTCTCTAGCGTCTCCACCACCGTGGATGACCAAGTGCTCGACGATGAAGGTGTTAGTGAAGCCGCCAGCTTCCCCCATGCCTGGACTGTCCTAGTCCCATGCCGCCTTCTCATCGAACACGACATCGCGTGAGACAAGCACTTTGCCTCCATGTGGGTCATAGAGCTGGTACACCTTGGTACCTTCCGCGTAGCCCAGGAGCACCATTGGTGTGCTCTGGTCCTCTAGCTTGGTGAGGACCGGCTTCATCTTCCTGACGTGGCCGATGCAGCCGAATGTCCGGAGGAAGGACACGCTCCGCTTGCACCCATACCAAGCTTCAAACGACGTCTTACCCTTTAGGGCCTTGGTGGGCACGCGGTTGAGGATGAACACCACCATGGTCATCTCCTCACCCCAGAACCTTACCGGCATGCCCTTGGCCTTCATCATGGATCGAGCCATGCCGACCACCGTCTGGTTTTGCCGCTCCACCACGCCATTCTGTTGTGGAGAGTACGGCGCGGTGTGGTGTTGCACCACACCCTGATCTACGCAGTACGCAGCGAACTCCACCGAAGTGAATTCGCCACCGCGATCAGTCCTCAGCACGCGCAGCTTCTAGCCGCTCTCCGCCTCTACGCGCGCCTTGAACTTCTTGATCGCCGCCACCACCTCGTCCTTGCTCGTTAGGAGTTGCAGCCACATATAGCGACTGCAATCATCCACGAGCAGGAGGAAGTACCGCCGACCACCATTTGTGGCTGGCATGATTGGCCCACAGAGATCGCTGTGGACGAGCTCGAGAGCGTCCACCGCGCGATACTTGGCCGCCTTTGGGAACGACAGCCTCCTCTACTTCCTGGCCAGATAGTTGTCACATAGCTCTCCTACGTGCTTGATGTGGGGCAACCCTCGGACCATCTTCTCCAGCCGACCGGGCGTGTCGAAGCTGAGATGGCCGAACCGGGCATGCCATAGCCACAGCTCCTCGGTGTGTCGTGCAGCCAAGTAGATGGGCTGCTCCACCTTGAGATCGAGCAGGTACAACCGATTCTAGGACCTCTTCACCTTGGCAAGAAGGTGCTGCTCCCGGTCCCTGATCCTAAGGATGCCGTCCTTGATCAGTACCTCGCTACCGCGCTCATCCAGCTGGCCAATGCCGATGATGCTTAAATGCAGCTGTGGGATGTAGTATACATCCATTAGCGCGTGGTGCTAGCCATTCTGGCACCTGAAGATGATGGTGTCACGCCCTCGGATCGCTACCCTTGAGCCGTCACCGAACTTCACCGTGCCGGTAACGTCATCGTCGAGCTCAGAGAAGGCTGCCTTAGAGCCCATCATGTGGTTGCTGGCGCTGGAGTCTAGGTACCACCACTGCTCCTGCTCGCCGCCCACATGTCCAAGATGGACTTGGGTGCGCGGTTTGTCGATGTGGATGGCCTTTAGAGCCTTCCCATGCCCTTTTGCCGCCATCCCCTCTCCCTTCTCCATGGCCTCAACATTGTGCAGTGCACAAAACATCGCCATCAGGAGAGTGGCCTTATCATCATCAGTAGCATGTGCCAGATGAGCCTCAGCCTTCCTCTCCTGCTTACGATTTGGGCACTCCTTTGCCCAATGGCCCATCTTCCCATAGCGCCGGCAGGTGTTGAGGTTGACTTTCTTCTTCTTCTTCTCTGAAGAAGCCTTGCCATGGCGCTTGCCATCGCCACCATGGCTGGAGGAGGCTTCCTCGGACTTCTTCCTCTGGGCAGCCCACTCCTCCTTTGTCAGTAGCAGCTTGCCACTGGCCGTGGTGGCTGTCGCCTGCTCTAGGCACTCGTCCACCGCCCATAACTGACCAGTCACATCCTTAATGGTGAGGGTGGACAAGTCCAGCATCGTCTCAATGGAGAGAGAGAGATCATAATGTACTTCACCAGCATGGAGTGGAGGTACTTGAAGACCGCTTCGTCTTCGTCGATGGTGATGTTGTGGCTCCTTAGCTTGCTGATGAGCGTCTATAGGCTGAGGGAGAAATCCTCCACTGATTCACCATCCTTGAATTTAAGGTTGGCATACTCCTGCTTCAGCAGCTGGGCCATCGCCTTCTTTGCGTGGTCAGAACCGACGCGCATCGCCCAATGGCCTCCCACGCCTCCTTAGTAGAGCTCTTTGCCCCCAATGGCTCCCTGTACTCCGCTGGCACAACAGTAAGGATAGGCTCCAATGCTGACATGTCATCTTCTTCGTTGTCGGTGCCCTTATCAATAGCATTCCAGAGCCGTCGGGCTCTGAGCTTGACCTTCATGATCACCGACCACTCGCCATAGTTTGTGCGAGTCAGCGTCAGCCAACTAGTGTCGCTGACCTCTCGCGTCGTGCACACAATGACCTCCTATCGTGGCTAGGCAGCCATAGCAGCTCCGCTGCTGTCGCCCATCTCCAAACCATCCATCATCACCAGCGGTTAGTCCGGCGACGGCACTTGTATGGCTCTGATACCACTTGTTGGCCCTTGGATCTTTGGCAAATGGGTGAGCCGACCACTCACTAGTATTGCTGACCATACACTATGGCTAGAGGTAGAAGAAGGGAGGAAGAACAGAGCGCACACACACACAGCACAAGCACAAGCGTTGACCGGAGCTCTGCAGAGGTGATAGCAAAACTGAACTCGCTCTCTTTACTCAGTTGTAGTGGGAAGCTATATATACAACTCTATCCATCTAATCCTAGTACATAGACATATTAGGCTGCCATGCTGCTACAGTGACTAGATGTGACAACAGGACTGACTTTGGCGCCAGCCCCTACTGTGGCTACAGTGCGGCAGGGGAGTCTTTCGGTGCCTGCCCCTGCAGCGGTTACAGTGCAATAGCAAGGAGCCTTTCGGCGGCTATCCCTGCTGTGCGTTCATACAAGGGAGCAGCAGATTACTTAACAAGCTGATGGTCTGGGTTGATTTGCAGTAAGGCATCGAGGACATCGAATCTGGCCTGTGACAGCATCTTCTTGGGGACTCTACCCGCAAAAGGCCACTGTCTTGGCAGTACTCCTCTAGGAACTTGCTCACCTCTTTCGTCATCTCTGCATGCTACAACCCTGACCACTCCATGAGGCCCTTGTCGCCGACTACCTGCATCAATCCCTTAAGGCCATGGGCATCCGATCTGCAGCCGAAGAAAGAAACGGCCGTGCCGACGAGGAGCTCGGCCATGATGCAGCCATGCCCCCATGTGTCAATCCGCTCATCATAGACACTAGAGCTGAGGAAGAGCTCTAGAGCGCGGTAGGGGCTCGCCGATGCCAGCTACGTTGAGCCATCCTTCGCTGTCTATCCGGCTCGCTCTGAGCCTCCGAGGCATTGAAGCCGCATATCGTGTACTTGCATGCTGTTGGGGGCGAAGCCTTGCACTCAAAGGTACTCTAGCGAAGGGCCCGACGGGCGTGAAGCTCTGCTAAGGGCTGAGCGAAGGGCTAGCACCGAAGGCCAAGTTTTATGGCCGTAGGCACTCCAGCAAAGGAGCCGACTAGCACGAAGATCTGCCAATGGCCGAGCGGAGGGCTAGCGCCAAAGGCCAAGTTTTATGGCCACATGCACTCTAGGGAAGGACCTGACTAGCCCGAAGGTCCTCCAAGGCCTAAGAGGACCTTCGGTAAGGGACATCTAACTCAGCCTTCACGCTGAGATTGCCAAGCCTCCGACGTATCTTTAAGGAAGCTCGAACATATTCTAGCGATGGCCGAAGACAGTGAATCGATAGACCTCGGAAGACCACTGGCGGGCAGTGCCAGCAGCCCTAGCGAAGGCTGAAGACGGTGAATCGACAGACCCCAGAAGACCACCGACGGGCAGTGCCAGCAGCCCCTCCCCCCACTGGTGAAGGAGGCAACCCTCGCATTGGAGATGCCCTGGCAGGGTGAAGTTGCTCAACAGGCTGGTACCATGGCTTGATAAGGGCCCATTTAGAAAGGCAGTTGCTTGTGTAAAAGTCCCTTGAGCCCTTGGGGCCTTGTACTATGAGAAAGGGAGAATATGCCAGAATATTCCCCAGCTGGCAAAGAGCAATTGTGTACATGGAATTGTATGTAACCATACCCAATAAAAGGGGGACCAAACCCCATTGAAAGAGAGATCAATTGGCACACCTACCAAAAAACTCTTGCCTTGGTATCCATGCTTGAGCCGGGCGAAGGATAAGCCCCCCATGCGAGGGCCTTTGTCGGCTTGAGTTGAGAAGTAGTAGGTCTAGTACTCTGGTGGGATTTTGACATCCCAACATTGGCGCCCACCGTGCTAGGCCACAACTAGACCCAACATGCCACCCAAGAGAAAAGCCTCCATGTGAGGAAGGCCTCGGCGTAACACTCGAAGCACTTATGCCGCTGCGCCTGACCCACAAGAGAACCCAGAGGTCGAAGAGGAGGAACCAAACGCACCGGAGGAAGAACAACCAATGCCAACGATGGCGCAACCGACCCTTGACCCAACACCAGAGCAATTACTCCAACAACTTCAAGCCAAGTTGCAGAGAGCCCAACAGCAGAGAGACAGGCTGGCCGTAGCTGCAGCTGCGAATCAAAGAGCAGCCCTCACAGCACAACAAGCAATCGAGGTCAGGGAACAACTCGCAATCCTGCAAGCAGAAATCTAGAGTCTACCCCCAAACCAGCCATGCATGGAACATTAACAACCTCCATAAATACTACATTTGATAGTATGGGTGGCTTCGCGCAAATATAAACGAAGTCACCCAAAAAGTTTTTTCCATTCGTTACCTTCCCTGCATCCAAGGTCCTATACTCTATTCCTCACAAAGGGGGCTCCTAATGGTGGTGAGGTTTTTAATGAGGCAGGACCTATGTAAAAACCTCTAAAAATATATAGAGGTATTCCCCCATGAGAAAGAAGCAAAAATTGCACGGTCGAAAGCAGCTAGCAACGAAGCCATAGCATTCGACTTAAGCAACCAAGAAAGAGGTCCCTACGTAGTCAAGGAAACCAAAGGTCCATGAAATCGGAGTGACCTCCGTGGCCAAAAAGCCTTACCCGATAAAGGCATGTCCACAATCAGGCATCGGGACCTTCACCCCCAAAAAAACGAGTTCTAAAAATTACCCGACAAAGACCTGACCACGATCAGGCATTGGGACCTTCGATCTCAAGGGGCCAAGAGCCTCCGCTCAATGAAGACATGACACTATCAGGCATTGAGACCTTTGATCTCGAGGGGCCAAGAGCCTCCACCTGATGAAGACCTGACACGTTTAGGCATCAGGACCTAAGCCTTCGAAGGCTCAAAAATCCTAGCCCAACAAAGACCTGATCAAATCAGGCCTTAGGACCCTTTGCTGTCATAAAGGACACAACCCAACGAAGTCCTATCCACAAACATGTATCAAGGCTCATCCTTAAAAATACTCAAAAACCTTCACCAAAGAAGAACTAAACTACAACATAGGACCAAAAATCATCGAAGGCCTAACAATCAAAGGTCCACCTACCAAAGTGCAAAATGCTAGGCATTTAACATGCCATTGACCACATAACAACTACCAACCACCAGGCCATAAATGTAACACACACCTCAGGCCTATAAAAGGAGACCAAAGGTAACCCCCCAACCCACAACACAAGCAGCATCGACCACCTCCAAGACACGCAAAGGCACCTTGCCATAGCCCCCCCCCCTAAACACCAATTTGCCACTCACCCTCAAAACATGGAGTCTGATGTACAGCAAAAGACCTTCGACCCCGGCAAACCAAAGATACCATAAGAAGGCTCGTAAAACATGAAGCTCGGGAAAAACGGTGAAGGCGCCAAATTGCTGCGACACCTACACCAGCCAACAGTGCGTGACATCGACCAACCATGGACTGGCAGACGGCGGAGACCTTCGAGGGATACCACGGGAAGTCTCATAACATCCCCTCGAAGATGTCAATGCCAGCTCGCACCAAACCTGACGGTGGAAAGCCGAAGGCCCGGCAAAATACCTCGAGCCAACAGTGAGAGCGCCCAATCATCAACCTTTCTAGTGTGCACTCGAAGGAGATGAAGGCCAAAGAAACCCAACAAGCATGAGTTCAACAGCCTTCGCCATGAACCTCCAAAACGCCAGGGAATATAAAGGCGCCAGCCAGTGCCGGCGTTTCCCTATCCCGAAGGGCTAAAGCCTCTTTGTTTCCAGAGACCTAGACTAGAAATGAAAAACCCGAACACATAACGAGCTCACTTCTATCCAAAACGAATGTAAATTTACCTTCTATCCTTGGCATACAACACGCAATGCCTTCGATTATGTTCACAACTTGAAATCTGTGACAAGTTGCACGGTAAAAAACCTTCAGGGGAGCAACGCCCGAAAAAGGCACCTCGCAAAACGTCGCCAATAATCCTTCATGAGGGAGGAAAATGCTCAGCAAGTAACTCAAAAACACCCCTAAGGGGGTAAGACCTTCGTGCCGCCGAAGGCCCAAACGTCGCACAAGATATCCAAACCCAAAAATAGTTCCAACCTTCGTGACGCTGAAGGTGGAATAATCAAACTTGAAGAGGGCCCTCAAGGGGTGTACATCAAACACATTCCTTTCAACAGTACACAAACATACATAAAGCTTACAATAGTCGGAAGAGCCCATGAGGGGGAAAATTAACCCGAGGGTAAATAAACGAATGTTCCGCCAAAAGGCCGCAACTAAATTTATCAAACGACACGAAACACAAACAATCTCGTAAACTCGGAACCTTCGTCATATGTGCTCTCCACGAAACGCTAAAAGTCGGCCATCGAATGCCGATCATGACTCAATTTCCACAACTCCCACAACTTTCTGTCAACATATAAACCATCATACATCATTGTTATGGGATTCACGTCCTACACAGGCCCACAGAAGGAAACCTATGTAGGACAAAGTATGTTCCGGCATGCCAAAATACCCCATCACCTATACAAAAGTTAAGCAACTAAGTCTTCTCCTAAAGATAGAATCAACACCTTTGGACTAAGGGTGGCAATGGGTAAATCCCCATCGGGTATGGCCACCCCAGACCCATCCCCGCCATAAAAATTTGGTACCGTCAGAAGACCCATACCCGTCATGGGTGGGGAATTTTCCCCAGACCCATACCCTGCTGGGTAAATCATACCCGTCGGGTCACCCGTACCCGCCAACAATTTATTCACGCACATGAAAATCAACAATTCAACAGCAACCGCCACTAACTAGAGCACATAAAATTAGACAAATAATAGCATATAATAATATCTTTTGCAAATTAAGATTCCTTTCCATTTAGTTTCTCCTCTACATTAGTCATGATTAATGTAGAAGTTAGTGATTATAGACATGGTTTCGGGAACTTCCAAGTGGAGTATTGGACTCGTTGACTCCAGAACAAGTGATGCACTGCAACACTGAAAAAGAGTGTAGCCATCTTGCAAGTACCCTACCTCCTGTTGAAGCAACATTGCTTGAATGGGCCATCAATCTCATGGCAGATGTGGTGGAAAATAAAAGCTACAACAAGATGAATGCTTGCAACATTGCTATGGTTTTTGCACCAAATATGACCAAGGTTACTGGCAAGCATATTTGTTTCTCTACCTGCATTACTTTTCAGAATCTGTAGTCTAACCATGGAGCATTGATCTCTTTCAGATGGCCGAGTATTTTTCACCCATGGGTAAACGGTTATGGGGACTGCTGGAACATACCCATACCTGCGTACCCGATGGGTGAAGGGTTTGATCCATTTACGTACCCGTGGATAGTGTGTTTAGTCCATATTTAGACCCTAATGGAGTAAATACCCGTTGGGTATCGGGTCACGGGTCCCCATTGCCATCTTTACTTTGGACTGGTCCCTGTTGGCGCGAAGCCTTCGGGAGGAACCTCCGCTTCATGACCCGCAACCGCTGTTGAGCTTTTGATCACCGGGAACTTCGTGGCATTACCCCCGGCTTGATCTCCAGCAGACACGCCTCCGACAGCCCTCGCAGTCACCTTGGTACTCGAACCCTGCCAAGCATCATGCGTCCTCATGAAAACCAAATCAAAACCAAAGCAAAGGAAACAAATTCAAATAGTCAAACACCAACCTGGGCACGATGATCCTCTGCAAGCCGGCGAGCATGGTCCCGACCGAAAGAAGCCCAAAACTCCACCATAAAGCACCGGCTAGCCACGGTCACATACTTTGAGGGCTTAGGGTAGCTGGATCCGACGGTGAAGAACCGAGTAATCAGTGATAGGTGAATCCAACGGCGGTAGGACACTGCTCGGTCAATCCACAACCCTGCAGTTATATCATGTTGTTGCTGCCGGGTCAAACCACTACCCGCCATTAGTATGTCACTGCAGGGTTATGGCCTGACCCGACAGTGATATCCCTGTATCACTACCAACTCGTGGCTCTGTGATATACCCCTACCGGGTCATGGTTTGACCAGACACCTCTCACCGTCGGGTCAACAGGATCCAATCTGTAACACCCGAGAATGCACGGTAAATACAGATTTTTTTTAATATGGATTAAGTGTTTTTTAGCAAAGGTTGACCAGATTTGAGGACAAACTAGAAATTTGACTTTTTGATCCGTTGCTCGGAAGGATGAATGGAGACTACCAATGCGTAGAGCTTGTCAAATGCCTTTTGAATGACTACTCATATATATTAATCGGATTTTAAATCACGGAGTTATATTCATTGCTAGGTGAAAGAATAAGAAAAAGGAAAAATAAAGGCTACAGTAACAAAGTGGAAAGGAGCATTACGTGACTTTTCCTGTTGCCGTGACTGACTTGGCCTCTAGCCTGACCGCCGTGTTCCTTTTTTTTTTGTTCTCGTGGGTCTTTTGTTTCCCAACCAAAACGTCCAGCCCTATAGCCGCCACTCGTATTCATGTACGGGAAAAAACAGGACGAGAAGGAAGACGAAGAGAGGGCTTAGGGCTTTCCGCTGCCGTCATCCATCGCCTTTGTCGTCCGCCTCCATCGTCATTCGCGGTGACGTCCTTCCTTTGATTTTTGGTTAGGCGACATCTTCTCACCCTGTTTTTGCCCTCAATTTCTTGTTCCCCTCGCTGCTCATGAAGGCCACAACACGTTCGTCGTAGATTGGAAATGTGAGACGGTCATACCGGCGTAGATCGCCGTGAGGAGAAGAGTAAGGAAGGAAGGTGTGGATATTCCGGGATTTGTCGTCGTTCTCGCTACGGTTGCCCTAGGTGAGATGCCAAATCCTAATCTACTTCTTTGGATCAAGTTTTGTGGATCTAATCATTGAATTAGAAGGGGTTTAGTTGGAGTAATTCCCGAAATTCTCGAAATCAATTTTCGTCCTTGTTCGGAATTTCTGTCAGACCGAGCAGTTTCTGTTCATAGCCATTTTAGGTCATTTTAGTGGCCTTAATAAATTTTGTCACTATGGACAAAGTTGTATAGGACTTCAATACCTTTCTTCCGACACTAAGATCACCCTCATAGCCTCTGTATCTTTGGAGACATGATCATGTTAACTAGACTGTTTTTCAGCGACGAGAATCTGGACAGTTTAACATCTATTCAATTTTTGGCCATTTTAATTGAAGAATCTGAACTTTTGGTATAAACAAAAGTTGTAGGAGTTTTCTTAAGCTTTCCATATTGTTAAAGAACACATTTGTTGTATGAGTATATCTCCAGTTATGGATTTTATAAATTTACTGTTCTGTTTTGATCTTCAAAAATATTCAGTTAAGTTCAGAGATTGTTTATGCTATATTGGAGATCTCTTATGCTGAATCTTATTATACCAAAGTTGTAGATAATGAAGTTTCCTATCATATGGTAAATTTTGAGAATTTTTGGATACATGGTTCAAACTGTACGAAATAGAGAAGCAACAGTGCTGGTGTTATTAGCCGAAGTGCATTGGTAGTGGCTTAATCTATGGGTTTGGGTGTTTTTGTGCATGTCATTGTTGTCTAATGGTGTTGGTACTGAGTGTTACTTGTGATCACGTGGTTTGCCATTGGAGTGTGCCTAGCTCTTTTGATGAATCGTCGGTAAAGGCAGGTAAACGTGGCGCCGTGGTCCACATGCTTTAGCTTTGTTGTTTGAATTGCCTCGACTAAATTTTAGTTTCTCACACTAGCCAGATAATCTTAAATTGAAGTTATTTATTGACTTTAAAGTATGCTATTTTTCATAGCTTGTGGTATTGCTCTCTAAATTATGAATTATGAGGTATATATGAAGTATGTGAAGTGCATACATTGCAACATTTGCATTTGCACTCTTCCCGTTGATATGCATTTGAAGAAACCATAGCCGAATTGGTGTGGTAAGTACAGGTACAACAACGCACATTGATGAGCATTGTGGTTGCAGCCCTGACTCCCTCTTCTTAGGACGTGTGGGTAGAAGTGAAGTCATGCATTGCACTGCATCATTTGCATTGCACTTGGAAGTATATTTATATTTCTATGAAGCAATTGATGTCTCTATTATTATGCGATTAAAATTTGATGTTTAATCGAACTGTGATTTAAATAACTTGGTTGAAGCAGTTTGCTTGCTGAGGTTTTCCATAAATCTCATACGCTTGTTTCCTCATCTCAGGTACATGATTTGCTTGGTGGGATGGGAGTAGCAACATGTTTGCACACGTGTCGATATACACTTCAAACAATCAATTATGTTGTAACGAGTTCTCTTTGATGTTGGAGTTGTATCTTTGCTTCCTTTCAAAGTTGCTAGTTGTAGCTCAACTTTGTTTATTGTTATGTCATCGTAGAAGACTTAATTTAATGTTTAATCTAGATGACGTATTTTTTGCTTCCGTTAGTCTGTTGTTGTAGTGTAGCGTGGTCATTCCGTAGAGGATTGTTGTGTTTTCTTATGTGGTGTTATAGTTGGTAATCGGGGCCTAGGTTATAGTTTCTAGGCTTAAGTTGTTGTGCTAAAATTTTGATTCACTTTAAAACTTGACATACTTGCACTTATTGGATAGGAGTTGGGTTTTTCTTAGATGCTCTGTTTACTCCCTTGTTTCACTTGTACATATATGTGGTTATGTTTATCTGTGGTATAATCATTTTGTGGCTATGCTCCTAACTGTTGTCGGTACCTTTTGAATAGTACAAGAGGTTGTTGTTGTAGTGTAGTGTGGTAATTCTCTAGAGGATTGTTATGTTTCTTCTGGGGTGTTACACGATCATTATCCGGATCCTAGACTTACGACCCGTTAGTAAAGCTTTCTCGTTGCTAGCTCTATCACACCTGGCAATAATAGGCCAGCAGGAATGTTGTGTTCTGTACTAGTGCATCTTTGTTTCACATCCTTTCCCCATGCTGGTTGCAGTACATCGCCTTCCCCAGTGTTGCCATTATATTATTCCCTGTAGTTTACGCGGTGCCTGTTAAATTGTCCTCCTCCCAGCACCAGCAATGCAGGAACGAGGGCAGCAGGCTTCTTGCACCTGGAAAGCAATGGGGAGCGAGAGAAGCTCCTTGAGTGGAAATCTGACGCAGAATTGTTCCACGTACGGCTTCCTAGCTTTTTCTACACTCCCCTGCGTTAGTGAGAAGAAAGAAGCTACTCTAGTCAAAAGGCCAAAGAAAAGTGGGAATGACGCGTCTGTGATAACGTGCATCATGTGGTTCTCGATCAACTACTGAGTCAATAATTAGTCAAGGTAACCGTGTATCATGTGGTCCTCGATCAACCAGTGAATGACGCGTCTGTGATGACGATATCTGACATATAGTGACTTATTCACAGTGAATGACCCGTCCTAAGTGTGTTTATATCTCCAGAGCAGCAGGGGCAGCCTCATCACCAACACACAGTTAGCATATGCGTCTCCTGGCCTTCCAGATCATGCCTCTGGCGCTGCTTCTTTCCTTACTACTCCTTTCCTACTGTGCAAATTCGACGACGGTGGCGCAAGCGCAACTAGATAGGGAAGCAGAAGCCCTCCTCCGATGGAAATCCAGCTGCGACTCCGCCAGGCCATCAGGCTGCCTCAAGTCATGGAGCAAGCGCACCAACCCTTGCAACTGGACTGGCGTCGTCTGCAGCATCACGGTGCCTCGTGGCTGGCGTGACGACGACGATGCCGCTGTCGTCCCAGTCTTGTCCAGCATCTCCCTTCCCATGTGTAACCTATCTGGCCGGTTAGATGGGCTGGACTTTGTGTCCTTGCCTCGTCTTGCCCATCTCGACCTCAACGACAACAACCTCTCAGGGCTAATCCCGCCAAGCATCGGTACGCTTGGTGAGCTCACTTTATTGGATCTCTCAAGCAATTCCCTATCAGGACCGATCCCACCATCCATAGGTAATCTTACCGCACTCACTTTCCTGGATCTCTCACAGAATTATCAGTTCCTAAACGGCCACATTCCTTCTGCACTTGGCATGCTACACAATCTAAAGAAGCTTGATCTGTGCCGTAACAGCTTTTCTGGCCCAATACCTCCTAGTTTGGGAAATCTAACCACGTTGAATTTCCTAGGCCTTAGCTTCAACAGTTTATCGGGTGACATTCCACATGAACTAGGAATGCTGCATAGGTTGTCATTCCTACATCTGCTTGGAAATAGCATCAGTGGCTCCATTCCTGGAAGCTTTGGGAACCTAACAAGGCTAGAATTAATCGACCTTTCCAACAATCAAATACGTGGCTCCATCCCTTCCACCTTCTGGAATTTGAGATCTCTAAAAAAACTTGTGCTTGCCTCCAACAAGGTTAATGGACTGCTGCCACCAGAAATAGGATTTCTAGTTAATCTCACGCATCTGGATTTAAGCAGCAATCGATTTACAGGAAGCATTCCACCTCAGATAGGACAATGTCACCACCTGTTGCAGCTGCGGGTATCAGACAATTTACTGACAGGACCAATACCACAAGATCTTGGGGAGTGTACTGGCCTGTATGAGTTGGATCTCAGTAGAAATAATCTAAGTGGCACCATCCCGGTCACTCTTGTACAGCTTTACCAACTACAGAGCCTGAATTTGTCATTCAACAGTTTGGGTGGCAAATTTGGGGGCACATCTGTCCCTTCAGCCTTAGTTTCTCTTGACCACAATATTGATATCTGTGGTGATCAACGGTATGGCTTAACACCCTGTGGAGCACAAGGGCTTGATGGAAACGACGAGGGGAAAAGACATAATAAACGCCTTATTTTGGCACTACTTCTTGGTTTTGGTCTCTTTGGCTTCATTTCTCTGGTAACAGGAAGCATTGCGGCCTTCTGTTGGAGGAGAAAAATTGCAGAATGCAGGACCAGAAGCAAGCCTAGAGACATGTTTTCCATATGCAATTTCAACGGAAAGATTGCATTCCAAGACATAGTTAATGCAACAGAAAACTTTGATGAAAAATATTGCATTGGTGTTGGAGGACACGGGTCTGTCTTCAGAGCTGAGCTTCAAGGAGGAAGTGTCTTCGCAGTCAAGCTGCTCCATGCAATGGAAGACGACTACACTGATGAAGGAACATTTCGTGCTGAGATTGACGTGTTAACAAAAACAAGGCATCGATGCATAGTGAAGCTGTATGGGTACTGTTCTCACTCTCAGTGCAGATTTCTAGTGTACGATCTCATTGAAAGGGGAAGTTTAGCATCAGTTCTTCATGAGGAACAGCTTGCCAGAGAGCTTGATTGGCCCAAAAGAGTTGGAATTGTCAGGGATGTAGCTCAAGCTCTATCATACTTGCACCATGACTGTGATGAACCCATTATACATCGTGACATCAAAAGTAGTAATATCTTATTAGACCGTGATTTTAAAGGTTATGTCTCAGATTTTGGCATGGCAAGGAAGTTGAAGCATATTTCCTCAAGTTCGAGTACTATCTTTGCAGGGACATGCGGCTATATGGCACCAGGTACATGGTTTTAATCCTTTAAAATTATTATAGTGCTATATGATTTACTGATGAGTATTAAAGGATATATCCTGATTTTGATTCTTCTATTTTTTTTTGTCACAGAATTATCATCTACAATGTTATTAACAGAGAAGTGTGATGTATATAGCTTTGGTGTGGTTGTCATGGAATTGGCAATGGGAAAGCATCCAGGAGATCTTCTGCTTCCATTCTTTTGCCAAACGCAGCAGCATACAAAGCTCAAAGATATCTTGGACAAGCGCATTGTACAGCCAAAAGGCAATGAAGAAAAGGATATCATTCTGCTCCTTCTTGTTGCCTTTGGGTGTTTGCAAATCTGTCCAAAAGCCCGGCCAACAATGCAGCAGGTGTGCCAAGCACTAACAAACAGAAGCTGCCCAGCAGCCATCCTGAAGCCACTTCACGAAGTCAAGTTACAAGATTTGCATGATTTCTGCTACACCATACAGAATATATGATGGCCACTGTAATATCAAGTGTCAGGAATAATTTGGCTGCATTTGTTCTTGTTTCAAAAGTGACCAATACTAGACACATGTTGTATTGTATATATGCCGAAGGAAGTGAGTCTAACTTAACCGGTTGGGTAGAAGGTGTGGTCATACATGCAACCACCTAGGATTTGAATCTTCTTCAACTCAAATTTAGGTGTCTGTTTTTCTTCTCAATGAAAAATCAGGTAGTTCCTCCTAAGTTAGTCACCTTTTTGTATTATATGCTGAAACTTTTTTGTACCCATGAATCATGACAAACATTCAAACCAAAGTGCAAGTATATATAATAGAAATCCCCAATTCTGAACTTCGATAATTAACATTCACGGAAACTAATTTTTCTTCCTTAAATAAATAGGTATCTTCTGCCGTGTACTTGTGTTGTTGTATCAGGGGGTGTTTGGTTCCCATGGACTAAAGCATTTTGAACTAAAATCTACACTTTAGTTGGACTAAACAGCCAAACACTTGGACTAAAAGTGGACTAAAATCCTTTAGTCATTTAGTCTACAAAACTAGACTAAAATGGACTAAAAGGTGTTGTGGACACCGATGCCTCTCATTTATTGCTCTCTCTCCACTTTAGTCAATTTTAGTTCAAAGAACCAAACACCACTTTAATCCACTTTTAGTTCATAGACTAAAGTGGACTAAAACTTTTAGTCCATGGACTAGAGAACCAAACAGGGCCTTAATCTTTTATATAGAGTTTCTCAAAAAAATATAATTTATATAGAGTAGTACAGAGTAGGTTCTCCCTAAAGGTATTCTGCGTCATACAAATAAATAGAAACAAGATTATTTGAGGCACCGCCGTGTAACAAACTGCAGATTTGTGCTATGTTATTGTTTGCCAAAAAAAGGTGTGATGCTTGAATTCGTAAATATAGGATTATACCAATCATAAGTCGATTCTCAACCCTCTCATTTTCTAAATTAATTTGTGTATATGATGTGTGTTGGACCATGCATGAATCATTCGGAGTCTAATGGGTTAATTGGATATTCATTTGAATGGTTGACTTTGTCAAATTCAACATTACATGCACATAAAATCTATTTGAACCAAAAACGCCCTAAACATTAACCCTACCACAACAATGGCCAAAATGTGACTTCGGCCCAGCCAACCAACCCATTTCCCTCATCTTCTCTCACCTCTCTTCATCCCACCCCGAAAGTGGGGTATTATTATAATTTAAAGTGAATTGTCTATATTATTGATATAAGATTTATTAAGGAAACACTTTTATAATTGCTAACATATAGAAATATATATGTATCACTCATTCAGCTCCCCTTAAGTTTAAAAGTTTCTTGTGGTATCTCAGGTGAGGTGTTGTGTTAGGATAATTTAATTAAGCGCAAATGGCAAGGAAACAAAACTTGTTGCTTTTGGCACAAGGACGAGACAATTCAACACCTGTTTATTGATTGCCGTTTTGCGCGATCGGTCTAGAGCGTTGCTCACATAGCGTTGAATTTAGCAAAACCCCAAAGTATATTGCATATGTTTGGTAGTTGGCTATATGGTGTCAAAAAAAGAGTTGAGGTCTTTAGTTCTTTTGGGAGCTGGAGTGATTGCCTGGTCTATATGGTTGCACAGGAATAACATTGTTTTTAAAAAGAAAAAATTATTCTCCTTTGCAGGTTATTTATGCAGCTATCCATCGACTCCGTTCTTGGGATATTCTCGGACGGTCGGATATGCAGGGTATAGCTGTAGTGGTCTCGCAGCAGGTGGCGAAGGTCTTCTATTCCTGGGTGTTTGGGTGGCGGTCTAGTCTACGTTGACTGTCATTAGATTTTTTTTCCTTTATGTTGTGTGCCTCTTGGTCAGGCAGAGGTAGGGAGTGTTCCAAAGTCTGTTTATCAACTCGATGTACTGTTCTTTGGTTTAATAAAAGCTTCCGTTGCAAAAAAATATCACTCATTCATTAAAACAACATTTTTCACTCATCCATGTATGTTTATTCGTGTGCCCGGTGACAAACGACATGTATGTGTACTTTGAGTTTGTTTTTTATATTAATAATGGTAGAAGTGGATAAATTTGAAACATAGACATAGTTTATGGTTATTTGTTCTTCTTCGTAATAGCATATATTGATATCTTAAACGAAGGTTTGAGTGGATAATTTTGTTTATTTTTAGTAATGGCAAGGTAGCTAATTTAGATGAAAACTAATGGGTTGCGTAATTAGATTATTTATTATAATGAAGAAATGTGCAACTTATGGGTTACCTTAAATTATTATCTTTCATAATAACATATGTAAGTAATTTAGATACATATTTATTAGGAATTGCTTTACGTTGTTTTCATAATGACTAAGGCGGGTAATCTACACTATCACACAAAGCATTTTCAGTTACGGTTAGAATCGATTTCTATAGGCAGGTCTTCCAACGGTCTCTACTCCATTGTCTCTAGAAATCAGAGAAACATAGCCTGCCTCTAAAAATCATTTTCTAGAAAATAAAAGCCAGTCATCAAAAATAAAAATCCTAAAGGTGCCCTCTAAGAGGGAGGCAGATAACGCGCGACCCGTCGTGCAATAGGGGAGCGTGCGACCCAGCCCCGCATGCGTGACCAGCGCCTAACCACGCCGTCCTCGTCCTCGCCCCCGCCCTCGCCTACGGCTTCCACCATCTGCGGCCGGCGGCTCCCGCTGCCTCGCCGCGCCACCCGCCTCCCGTCCTCCCCTAATCACAAGGCACCGAACCACCATCTCCCACCGCCCCCTGCGGGCGGCTCCCCCGCCACCCCGCCCCGCCGCCATCTCACCCGCCTCTACTACCATGTCGCAACCACTGCCCCAAAACCCCCTTCTAGAGCCGCCGGTGAGGAGATCGCCTAACCCTGGAACCCTAACGCCGGCGAGCTCTTGGACTGCAGGGTCGCGTCGTCAGAGCGCGGACAACCGCCTATTTGAGTTTGCGCTCTAAGAAAGCCTCGAGAGCCGGCCTATTAGGGAGCACCTTCTGGAAAAGCAAACAAAATTATTGTGCGTGCGTAGGATTCGACCTCAGCGCCACTAGCCTCACGCGACCCACCCTTACCACTGCACTAAACAATTAGTTGTGACTACATATACCATGCTTTCCTATATTAACTTTCATTAATCTTGTATTGAATAGTTTGGCCCCTAAACAATTCAAATTAAAAAAGTTGGAGCTGCAAAGTTTTAGTTCTCATCGAGTACTATAACTTGGGTATTGGGTGTACGTTCATCCTAGATCATTTGAAAAAAATTAAAAATTATATTTCAAAATCCAAAAATTTAAAATGTAATTTTGAGACACTAAACGATCTTAAACGAAAATATCGTCAACTACAAAGTTGTAGAAGTTATAGATCTCTTCGATCTCTACAACTTTCATATAAAGTGTCTTTATTTGATTTGACTTGGAAAAGTAATATTTTTTTGCTATACCTATTTTTAGAGATGAGCCACGTTGCCAACCACATCTAGAAATGCCTCTAGGGATCTAGAGGTGTCTACCACCCAAATAGAGCATTTTTCTAGAGGTGGTTGGTGTTTCCAACCTCCTTTTGAAATTGAGGGCATTTCTAGGGACAGCTAGAAATAGCAACCGCCTCCAGAAAATCACATTTCTAGAGGTGGTTGGTGTTTCCATCCTCCTCTTAAAATAGAGGGTATTTTTAGAGGCAGCTAAAAACACCAATTGTGTCATTTCTGAAACTATTTTTTGAGATAATTCTTGATAGAGCTGCCTCTAGGAAAAGGAGATCTGTAAAAATCATTTTTTAGTAGTGCTATTATCTTAGTATTTGGCCAAGAAACGAAGCACAAAGCTTGCTCTAAAGGCCTAAAAAGGTTACCATGTTAAACATAGAAAAACAAAAATTAACATTACCAAACACTACTGTTACAATGGATTAGCCCAAAATAAGAAAGTTTAAATTTTTAAGTGTCAAATACGAAAGACTGATTTGTTTCAATGCCAAATACATAATTCTCTCTTTTCTGTGTCGCCTTCTACTGTAGTGACCAGTGATAGATATTGCCCGTCGGCAGAGCAGAGATGGCCTCAAAGTACTCGCTGTTGCAGCAGTAGATGATCGGTGGATTACGAGGTATTTGATCTATGGAAACATATGGCATGTGTACTTCTACGCCTTGTTTAGATGCCACCAAAATTCTAAGTTTTTTCACTCTCTCTCCATCACATCAATTTTTAGCTGCTTGCATGGAGTATTAAATGTAGGTAAAAAAAATAACTAATTACACAGTTTAGTTGAAAATCACGAGATGAATCTTTTGAGCCTAGTTGGTCCACGATTGGACAATATTTGTCAAATAAGACGAAAGTGGTACTATTCATCGGGTTGAAATTTTTTCAGCATCTAAACGAGGCCCTAATTTCAAAAGGAGGTTGGAAAAATACCATACTGCGGCCAAAAACAGAAACATATGGAAAGAACTAAAAAAAATACTGACACATGCTATATGGTATTGTCAGCTACTGACTATGGCCAGTGTAAAGTACTCACAGTGTTTATGACACTGACAACTACTAGAGACACACCGATAAATATTGACATCTACTAAACAAAAATACTGATAAATATTGACATCTACTAAACAAAAATACTGATAAATACTGAAAGCTCCTAAAACAAACTGGCAACTAATAGACTCATAGTACTGACAAACTACTTAAGCATACTTAAAATACTGACAACTACTTTAAAATACTAGCAACTACTAAGGTCAGTATACTAAAACCTATTTAAAGATACTATGACCAGAAACAAAATCATATGAAAAAAGACTAAACTAAGAAATACTCACACATACTATATGCCACTAGCAAATCTACTAAAAATACTGGCAAATACTGATAAAAATTGATAACTACTTAAAGGTACTAGAAACTACTGGAGTCATTGCTACTTAAAGATACTGACAAACACTGAAGAAAATACTGATTATTACTGAAAGCTACTTAAAGATATTGATAGAAACTGAAGAAAATACTGATTATTACTAAAAGCTACTTAAAGATACTAGAAAATACTGATAAAAAATACTGCGGCGGCCTGGCGAACGTCCCCCACCCCGATGACGGCGGGCGCGGCTGCGGACGGCCACCGACGGCATCACAGAGATATTGACAAAATACTTACAGTTATAGTACTGACAAAATACTTAGATACTGACAACTACTTAAAGTCATCACGGGGATAGTGACAAATATTGATAAAATACTTACAACTACTAGAGTCATAGTACTGACAAAATACTTAGATACTGACAACTACTTAAAGGGACCAATAATTACTGAAATTATAGTACCGGCTGTACCAAGCTACTAACAAAATACTGACAAAATATTAAAAGACACCAGCAACAAAATACTTTGATGAATTTGTGCTAAGAATCTAGGGTCTGTTTAGTTCCACTCCAAAATGCTAAATTTTTTAAGATTCTCCGTCACATCGAATCTTTGAACGCATGCATGAAGCATTAAATATAAATAAAAAATAAAACTAATTACACAGTTTAGACGAAATCTATGAGACGAATCTTTTAAGTCTAATTAGACTATGATTGGACACTATTTATCAAATAACAACGAAAATATTACAGTAATATTTCGCCAAAAATTTCGGTATCCAAACGGTGCCCTAGTAGCAATACATAGATGTTCACACAGTGGGTTAGGACACCGGGATCCGGGGGGGTCTCGTTGCATTGGGGGCATGTGTGGACACGAGCGCCTGACAAGGCTGTGTGGAGCATGTCTGGACACGAGCCATTTGGTCTAGCGCCTGACAAGGCTGCGTGGACATCGCCTGACACGGGAGCATGGCTACTGGCTCCGTTTTTTCAGTGCTCACTGGCGGGCCTGGCTGTCAGCAGCAGGAGCGGGCGTATGCGGCGTGAGTGGCGCGTTTTTCTTCTGAGCGAACGTGGGCCCGCGCGGCCGCATGCTAGGGTCGGGCACGCGGGGTGCGGGGCGTACGGGGAACGGTCGGGCGCTACGGGCGCGGGGTGCGGAACAGGAAGCGCGTGCGGGGCCGACGGTTTGGTCTGGTGGGCCTGCAATAAAACTGTTGTAGTAGTGCAAGAAACGTTGCCAGATGTCCTTGAAGGAACAATCGACTGATTCTCAGCAACCCACGCAACCAGTTGAATGTCCTGGCACCTCCCATTACTATCCTTTTTTCATGCAGCCAAAACCTAACACACAAAACAGTTTTTTTTTAAGAAAAAGAAAAGACGTATGCACAACAGAACAGGGAAATTTGGGTAACTTGAGCTGGAGATACAGGAGTCGTCATAAAAAATTAATACAAGTAGAAGATTAGAACTCAGCTCCCTTTTTCATCAATTTCTCCACCTTTGCTCTTTCAGTCTCTCTGTTCCCATGTTTTGACCATTGTAAGAAAGTAAGAAAGGTCATACAGATTTATAGTCTGCCGACCTTTTGTTCATTTAACCACAAACAGAATCATATTAATATTTTGCTTGTATCTTTTACTTCATATTGTTACCTTCTTATCTACCATATCAAAGAAATATCCCTTATTGCCCCACCATGAGAAAATTAAAAGGCACTCTGGCGTCTGCTAGGTTAAGCATGTGCATTATTCACCTCAGGAGAAAATAAAATAAAGAGGAAGAGGAGGCAGGCATGCCCAGTCAAATCATGTGCAAACAATAATATAAAAGGTACTTGGCAGTTCCCATGACCTTGGCTTAGGTGCCATGGTTTCATTTTTTCTAGAACAAGAATATGAAATAGCGAGACAAGCAGTGAGGTGGTGTTGAGTTACCATGGCTAGTTCACTGATCTGCTCAACTGTGAGCACAATGTCACAGCAGAGTACAAGAGTGCACATGGATATGCTTTTGGCAGTTTTGATATATTGGCCTCTTCGTTGGTTGATTTCTGGGCTGATATTATGAGAGAAAAATACTGTATCATGGCTGATAAGCCTTGGCTGAAACCAACAAGCGAACATGCTAGTGTCCACGTAAGCCCTTAAACTGTTCAGCGACATGGCCTGCCATGTCCACGTAAGCAGCACTTGTTCTAATTATTGCTAAGATACACCAGGAAAAAATGACCACGCAGTTGCAGCAAAAAGCTAATAACCCTTATTCCTCTATTTCATACCGCTCATAGTAGGTAGCTCTAGCAGATCATGAAGAATTCAATATCATCATAGCTCCTTGCCCGTCGTGATGCCGCTGAAGCGGATGGCGTTCAGGTAGTCTTTTTTTTTAGGAAACCGGAGGGGCCGCAGCCTCTACAGAAAATTTATTAATTAAAATTAATGGAAAGAGTAAATTCAAGAGACAAAAAAGAAACAAAAAAGATATGACTAAGGCCGGGATCAGTCAAAGACTCTGAATCCATTGATCAAAAAGTACTGAAAGGCTTGCTTTCACCCTTAAGGAGACCAGCAGAATTTCCTTGAAGAAGAATCCTCTGCAGTATTGCAAGCTTATCTGATTTCCATTGAAGATCAGATCATTTCTAGCCATCCAAATCGTCCAGCACATGAGGATAACAGCCACCATAAAAAATTGGGAGTGAATATGATCCTTGAAGGCCAATACATTATTCTCAAAGATTCCATCATTTGGGGAGGTAATCAGATTCAATAGACCCCAATATTGATGAGTAAAAGGGCAATGTAGCAAAAGGTGTTGAACCGTTTCTTCAGCCGAGAGAGAGCAGAGCTCGCAGTTGTAGGATTCTAGATTCAAACTCTTTGTTCTAAGAATGTTTCTTGTGCTTAAGCGTTCACGTAGTCTTGCAAGCTGCGCGATGCCAGGCCAGGCACACCAACAGCCCAGTGGCGCGGTAGAGTGGCAATTGAGACGGCGCCCTCCCTGTAGTCCTTTCTGTTAATTAAATGTACTTCTCCGAATCTATCTCCATTTGAACGGCCTGCGCTACAACAAAAAATGATTTTTAGCAACGCCTCTAATTTTTCAACGGAGGTGGCTCTATCTAGAATCGTCTCCAAAAATAGTTTCTAAAACGACCAGCTCTAGAAATCAATGGTTAAAAAATGCCCCTATTTTTAAGGACGGCTGAATCTAGAGCCGTCTCTAGAAATCGATTTGTGAAGGCAATTGGTGTAACACCCCAGGTGTTTGTCACCAGTTAAGCAATTGGTTTAAACTCAACCATGGCATGTTAAGTGGTGTTGGAGATGTTAGGTCAAACATATAAAAGTGAGCCACCACTTAAACTTGGACCATGCACCATTGCTTACAGGCTGCCCTTTCTAAAAAGTATGCTTGAGTAATGTTGGATGTACTTGTTTCATGTGTCTCGCATTAACATCCATCTATATTGATCACTGGAAAAGTTTCATGAAGTTTGGAATCAAAAAGTCACATGAAATGATAAGTCATATCTTTGCATGAATTGCTTTATCAAGTGGATGGAAACCTATGAAGTCAACCAAACCTAGGTACCTTGCTCGAACAACTCTACTTGCACTCATGAACAAAAGTTATGAAGGGTTCATGTTGAGCAGGTGGCCAGAAAATGCTCCAATAGATCAAAAAGGGTGATTTAAGCTTTATAGTGATGCTACTTTGACTTGGTTTGAACTGCAGCTTAGAGTATTTGCATGGCAGTGGAACCTAAATAAAAATTGGAGTCCATGTTATGTACAACAAACTTTATGTTTGGACCAAGAGCTAGATTAGCTTGTAAGCAAGTCAAACCAAGGCTCAAACTTTGAATCAGCAGTTGTTTTCAGCACTTGAAATTTGGCTAAGTCATGGATGACTGAATGCATGGCCTAATTAGACTTTGAAGCTTTAATAAAAGTTGGAGCTGGTATGTAGATCTACAACTTTTATTAGTAGAGTTTTTGCCAACTCGTCGTGGTTTAGGAGTTAAAGAGGTACGAAATATGGGTTTCAGCTTGTACGTTTGCGGTAGTATTTGTTTCTTCAGTTTTTGAACGCCTTCAACAAAGGCCGCGTCATGGCCGACCGTGCACCGACGCGCAACGCCGCGTGGCCTCC